>NC_134694.1:22532972-22832972 GCF_050947455.1 Rhinoderma darwinii | reverse complement strand
ATCTCACCAGGCACGTTAGTGCTTTCAGAAAAAAGGGAGAGAAAATGTTCCCAAGGGTCATGTCACCATTCTGTCTTAGAAGGTATGCAAAATGGGTTAGTGATGACATTTTCGCAGTCTCCCTGTCCCGGGGTGTGGGTCTGGTGGGGTGAACTAACATCAGGAAGAGATCCCCATTTTAGGTATGCTTTAGAGACCTCTCTCCTCTATGTACTCTTCTTAGGAGTCGGAAAGAGAGAACAATAATTCTTCTATGGTACCGGAAAGACGTACATCCACTGACATCAACAGAATGTCCTCCTAAACTAAGGAATCTCTAGGTTTTTCATTGCTGGTGATGTAGGGGTCCCAACCATCGAAGATTCATTCACAATCTGTGAGAAATTAGGCCATTATGGTCCTGTTTAGGATGTCTATGTAAATTGTATAGAGCAACCATCACAGACAGGACCCTAATGACCTTGATTTTTCCCAGACTGTCTGTGAAAGAAAGGATGGTTGGCAACCCAAGTTGAGAGTCTTAGATGTAATGAAGCCTTTGCCAAGCAACCATAGAATACCATCTGTTTACATTGAATGCTCTATGAACAAGGATACGTTCCATCAAAGGGTTTAATAAACCCTTTCTTCTGTGTATGCAGTCTATAAAAAATACCTTCTGAACAATTTAAGGCAGACCCTTTTCTATTGCTCATGTGCTTTACTAGGTATTGGGGAGGTAAGAAAGAGGGGTATATAGTATTTTTTTATTACGTTCATAGACTACTGGACTACTTGCAATGCTCTTACTCAGCGTTGCAGCTAAAGGTGGTACAGAGGTAGCCATTGCTTGTGGGCTCTAGTTCCTGAGGGGCACCAAAGTCCTTCTGCCGCATAGGAAGACCCAAGTATTATAAATTGGACATGGTAGGTGGTGGTCCCTTTTACAGATTTTGCATTAGTGTTAAGGAGCCCAAACTTACGCCTCTTCTCTTACTACAAAAACCATGTTTGCCTATATGGGTATTTGACACTGGTTTACAAGCTGCAATGGTCACCATCATACTGATGCTCGTAGCACCTCGTAGCTCCTATATTCCATCAAGGGTCTATGAAAAAGGTGTGTAAAAACCCCTATGGGCACTCTAATAGTTGCCATTAGTGTTTGTCACTTAGCATAAGATACATAGATAAGATAGAAATTGCAGAATAGATTATTAATAGACTAAACACGAAAACCTAACTTTTTTTTTTTTTTTTTTTTTATGGGAAATGTTCTTTAACATTACTTTTAGGTAGGCTCATATTGTTATACAAAATTGAAAATGATAATCAATAGCAGCCCCAGGCGTTGTCGGTGGAAAATAAGTTATGTATATTTTTACCAGCTATTTATATCCCTATCAAAGGAAGTCATGGGAAAATGCCTGAGCTGTGGGATGGTCAGTTTATCCCATGCAACTGAGAAATTTCTATTTTCTATGCAAACTCCCTAAGGCTTCTCTTATTTTATCTTTCAAAATATTACGCCGGGACGATAAACACTACAGTCACTTGTTTAAATGTAACTGGATTTAATCTTTACCCGAGTGGAAAACATACAACCCCAAGTTTGCTTTCCCACCATCGTTTTTCCTTCTGAAAATAAGGTGTATTATAATAACCTTCCATATGTGAGAACGATAGGAAAGATAAAGAGAATCACCCACCCCCTTAAAATTCTTATGTTAATAGGTGTCATTATAGCAATAGACAGGTCCTGTAATATTACACTATACTGGGACCATCTAGCTCAGGGGAGTGTTTCTGGTGGGACACTAATTTTAGTGCACACCAGGTTGCTAGGAGAAGGAAGGTCCTAATCTCCATGTTTGATTCAAGTTCATTACTTATTGCAGATGAATGTGTGAATAAAGAATATAAACACTTACCGCACCAGTGTTAACTCATTAGGTGTGAAACACAAAGATGATGGCTACTAAGTGGTTGCCACTTTTTTTGTAGAATATACAGTACTTTGGCTATATACTATAGCATACCTCCCAACTTTCAAGTATCACAAATAGGGAGGGAAGCTACTCCCCTAATCCCACCCAATCCCCACTCATACACACCTGGTTCAGCCCACACAGTATCATGCTCCCATAGTGCCTCTCACAGAGTATAATACCAAACAGCTGCCCCCACACTGTATAATGCCCTGATAGCTGCCACCATACAGTATAATGCCCCCATAGCTGCCACCATACAGTATAATGCCCCCATAGCTGCCAACATACAGTATATTGCCCCATAGATGCACCCATACAGTATAAAGACAACACAGATGCCCCCATACAATATAATGCCCACACAGATTCTCCCATGAAGTATAATGCCCATACAGATGCCCCCATGCAGTATAATGCCCACACAGATGCCCCCATACAGTATAATGCCTCCATGGAGCTGCCCCATACAGTATAATGCCTCCATAGCTGCCCCATATAGTATAATGCCTCCATAGCTGCCCCATACAGTATAATGCCCCCTTAGCTGCCGTTATACAGTATAATGCCCCTTAGCTGCCACTAGTGCCAGTGCCCTTGTAGATAGTGACACAGTGCCCATGTTAATAGCACCACAGTGTCCACTGTGGATAGTGCCCACATATAGTGTCACAGTGTCCGTGTAGTTAGTGCCACAACCCCCTTGAAGATACCGCCACCCCCTGTAGATACCGCCATTGGTACTCCCTCTAAGTGCGGAATCCCCAGCCAGAGCATAGGCCGGGGATTCAGCTCCTAGAGGGAAGCCCTGATGTCACTGTCCATATATGGAAGACAAAAAAATGGCGACAGCACACTGCGAACACTAATGTAACCTAAACTGCTAAATATAAATAAATATGCATTACATGCTAAATCTACTTACAAAAGGGAGGTTCTTAGTGCACATTTTGATCAAAAAGTGTTTGCCCACCTGCCACGACAAGGCAACCTCTATAAGGTGGGGGCCTACACTGCACATACACCCAGAACTGGGACTAAGCCTACATATATATCTGGGGATGGTAGGAACCAGCATTAAACTAATTAAAATCACCCAGGGCAGAATGAGCGGAGTGCAGGAACAAAAATGGAGGAGTCACTAATCCCACATATATGAATCACATAAACACAACAAAAGTTTGAACAGCACATTCCAACAAAATGATACAAAACGTGTATGCAGGTGTAAGAACACCTGTGACTGCAAATATAGGACAGAGACATCAGTGGCTACTCCTTGAGCGGAATCCCCGTTGCCGACTCTGGCCGGGGATTCCACTCGAGGAGGAGCCCCTAACATCAATGCCATATATGGACAGTGACCTCAGGCGTTTCCTCTAGGAGCGGAATCCCTGGCCAGATCATCGGCAATGGGGATTAGGCTCAAGGAGTAGCCACTGACATCACTGTCCATATATGAACAGTGAGGTCAAGGGCTTCCCCCAGCACAGCGCTTAAAGTAGTGCTGTGCCTGGGGAATCCTCGGCGAGTGGAGGAGCTCCCTCTGCTCCTCTGCTCTGAACTAATCCTGGAGCAGGGAGTTGATGGTTCCCTGCTTCAGAATTGGGTTCAACGGTATCTGCATCCTGAGGACGCAGATACAGTTGACAGCGGGACATACCCCCGGCCGTCTGGAATCCGGGACTGTCCCGCTGAATACGGGATGGTTGGGAGGAATGCCATAGTGGAGCTCAGCGGTGGCCACACATAGCATTCAGCTGGGGCTAGGCAGGCCACACACGCATATGACTCACTTATGCGAATGTCATGGTCCGTGTTTTCCCCATATATATTTTTGGTCCAAATAAATTTGTCCAGCAGAGGAAAAAATAAAACATTTGCAAAACTGAGCTTCCAGGATGTGTTTTTGTTTTTAACAATATACATATGGACGGAACGTATACTGAAGTATGGCCATACTGTATACACAATGCCATATGTAGATACCCATAAATAAACATACAGACATAGACAAGCAACTCACAACTTTTTGAGGTGGGAACGATACCACATTGCCCTCATAACAGATAGACAGTTGGCAGCTTTTATGTTCTCTATTATTAAACAGAGTACTTGGTAGACAAGAGTGCTGCTGTCTGATCAATAACCTGGCATATGCACTGCACTTTATGAAACTGCCTTTCCCTGGGGCCCGGGATGCACAGCAGGCCCATGAGAGCTGCCAGTTGGGTATTGCTGGTCTAGCACATTAGTCTAAATTTCATTGATCTTCAAATCTGGTTGGAGCAGCTCTTATCATTTTTTTTTATTTACTTCTCTTTTTTTCCAGTCTATTAGGTCAGAACAATGTTTAATTTCTTTTATTCTTAGCTAAAGGAAATGTAATATTTTAGGATCACCCTTTCAAGAAATGGGTTAATGCATAGAGCACAATTGTTCACATGGGCAATTATCGGGCAAACGAGCAGTCAAATATATTTGCCCTGTAAACAAGGCAGCGATCAGCCGATGTACGAGCAAACGGAAAAATAATCGTTATCAGCAGCACATCTCCATGTGTAAACATGGAGACGCGCTGCCGACATGATAATAATGTATGGGGACGAGCGATCGAAGTAATGACCGCTCGTCCCCATACATAGCGCCTTGTGACAGGAGTAAACGAACGCCGATCAACGAGCTGTCTCTTTGATCGGCGCTTGTTGCATCAGCTGAAATTGGCCAGTGTAATAGAGCCTTAAGTTTAAACTAGTGGATACAATGCTTGCACTAAACATCCCCCTATAGTGTGCCACATAATGCCAATGAGTGTATGTGGCAAGATGTTCTTCCTTCAGAAAGCCCTCCTGATTGCTCAAGGACTTTACAAGAGACCATTTAACCTTTGAGTTATTTCTTGCCCCTGGCATTTATATGGTCTTCAGGCTTGCCAATTCCTACAGAATACAGCCTGCCCTAGTTACTAAAGGAGACACCACCAATGGTGTACACAGGAATTTTAGAAGGAAGTTAATAAAACACATAACACACATACGCAGAACACACTACTACCTCCAGCAGGTCCAGCTGCGGACCTTGCCCTACCATCCTGTGTGTTTGGCAGCAGGGAGAAGCCCATTCCCTGCCGGCTGTTTTTACTATACACTCTAATGACATTACGCAGGTGACTGCTGTCATAATTTGGGGCATGCAGCCTTGAATCCGAGGGAGAAGAAGTGTTGTCTCCTTTATCCCACTAACCCCAACAGATAAAAAATACTTTATGTTTTTGTCAATAAACGATAAAATACTAAAGTTAACTTTCCAATTAGTATAATGGAAAAGCCGTAAATGTTATTGTATATTGCTGATTAAACTTCCAGTATTTATTGAGCTTCCATTCAAGTAACTGTGCTCTGTTTCCATTAATGGATCAATAAAGCCCAGAATTATTACAGTGTCTGAAGGATACTCAATATTATTTACTGACAATTACAAATGTGTAGCTCTTTCTCTAAAGTATACGTTGATGTAGTGCTACTCAGGCAATGAAAGCAAATGTTCAGCAAATTTCTACGGTCACGGCCCATTGATATTTTTGGGTACTGATTGCCCTATAACATTAATAATTCAATAATTGGAAATTGCAGATGACTGCTACTCATATTTAATGTATTCATTGAGATTGATTCAAAAGGCTAATGCATATGTAAGCTATATATATATATATATATATATATATATATATATATATATATATATAGCTGTGAAACGTTTAGGAATTGAATCCATTTTTCTACACAGCCTCCTTATTTCAGGGGCTCAAATGTAATCGGACAAATTAACATTACCATAAATAAAATGGTTGTTTTTTAATACTTTGTAGAGAATCCTTTGAAGGCAATGACTGCCTGAAGTCTGGAACCCATGGATATCACCAAACACTGGGTTTCCTCCTTTATGATGCTTTGCCAGGCCTTTACTGCAGCCGTCTTCAAATGTTGCTTGTTTGCGGGTCTTTCTGCCTTAAGTTTTGTTTTAAGCAAGTGAAATGCAGCTCGATCGGGTTGAGATCTGGTGATTGACTTGCCCATTACAGAATATTACACTTCTTTGCCTTAACAAACTCCTGGGTTGCTTCCACAGTCTGTTCTGGGTCATTGCCCATCTGTATTGTGAAGTGACGTCCAATCAACCTTGCTGCATTTGGATGAATCTGAGCAGAAAGTAAATCCCTGAACACTTCAGAATTCATCTGGCTGCTTCGGTCTTCAGTCTTATCTTCAATACACACTAGTGACCCAGTGCCTTTGGCAGCCATGCATGCCCATGCCATCACACTGTCCCCACCATGCCATCACACTGCCTCCACCATGTTTTACAGAGGATGAGGTGTGTTTTGGATCATGAGCCGCTCCAAGCCCTCTCCATACTTTCTTCCTCTTATCATTCTGGTACAGGTTGATCTTCGTTTCATGCTGTTCCAGAACTGGGCGCTTTCTTTACATGTTGTTTGGCAAAGTCTAATCTGGCCGTTCTATTTTTGAGGCTGATTAATGGTTTGCACCTTGTGGGGAACCCTCTGTATTTGATCTCATGAATTCTTCTCTTTATGGTAGACATAGATACTGATACACCTACTTCCAGGAGAGTGTTCTTCACTTGGTAGATGTTGTGAAGGGGTTTTTCTACACGATGGAAAGGATTCTGCGATCATCCACCACTGTTGTCTTCTGTGGATGTCCATGCCTTTTGGTGTTTACGAGATCACCAGTGCGCTCCTTTTTTTCAAGAATTTACCAATCTGTTTTGGCCACTCCTAACATTTGTGCTCTCTCTCTGATGGATTTCTTAATTTTTTTTCAGCCTATCGATGTTCTGTTTCACTTGCATTGAGAGCTTCTTTGACCTCATGTTGTGGGTTCACAGCAACAGCTTCCAAATGCAAATGCCACACCTGGAATCAACTCCAGACCTTTTACCTGCTTAATTGATGATGGATTAATGAGGGAATAGCCCATGCAGCCCATTAAATAGTTTTTGAGATAATTGTCCAACTACATTTGGTTCCTTGAAAAAGAGGCAGCTACATATTAAAGAGCTGTAATTCCTAAACCCTTCCTCAAATTAGGATGTGAATACCCTCAAATTAAAGCTTAGAGTCTGCACTTTAATCCCATATTGATTATATAACTGTACATTCAATATGTTTTGGTAAACAGCTAAAATGCCAAAACTTGTGTCACTGTCCTAATAATTCTGGACCTAACTGTATGTAGGGGTTGTCCACGGGTACGAAAAAAAGGTCTGCCTTTTACCCAGAAACAGCGCCACTTTTTTCATGGGTTGTGCCTGGCATTGCAGCTCATCTCCATTCAAACTGAGCTGCAATACCGTACACAGCCCATGGAGTGGCGCTGGTTCTGGGAAAAAAAAACCAGACTCTTTTCTTTGTAATCCTGCGCAGCCCCTTTGATATGATCATCCCAAAGTTTATCCCTGCTTGGCGTACTTTGCCAAAATACAAAGACAGTGACAATATTATACGCGATACCCCTTAGTCTTAGCACAGTGATTAATTCCTCTGCATCGTAATAACCATATAATGTTTGGACTCTACAAAGAAGGCTTTGAAATCAGTGTGGCAAATGTCATAAGCTCTCACTAAATGTTGTGAGCTGGAAAATACATGAGAGAAGTTCCTTTTTACTCTTTCTACATCTTCCACATTAGATAAGTGGCAGAGCTGGAACTTGTGATGGAACTGGAAAGAAAACAGATACTGTGACTACTCTTTATAGGCCCAAAAAAAAATATGGATTAGAACTTCAGGTTTTTAATATATTTCTTAGAGCATTGCTTGTTTTTAAAGACATATTGATCGATTGACTATTTATACAAAGTGAACGTTGCTGGGTTTAAAGACCAAGGGTGCTATAGTACATAGGGGGTGTACCATTGATGTTATTTTTAACCCTATTAATCATTAACAATTTGCAAAGGGGGCTTAAATACTAAAATATGAGGCGTCCACACACCAGCAAAGGGCCCATGTGCAACGACTGTGAGTGGATCCATCTATCTTTATTCTCTGACAGGACACCTCCTTTATTGCCCACCTAGCAGTGTAGCCACATTGGTGGAGAATAAGTCTCTTTCGGTTGCATATTTACCTAACTTCAAAGGGGTGGTCCCATGAGGACAGCCCCTGCCCATATATTCTATTAGGACATACTATATGGATGTCATAGAGGGGGTGCCCGTTTATTTGATCCAGAGTGGAAAGCCACTTCCAGGTAATGACTCTTGCTCTGGCGGACTCGCCATTCAACTCCAAGGGGAATGCCACTGCCTGGGAAATGCATAGCTGGTTGAGTATTTCCCTGGCAAAATCAGTCGTTTGCCAGTGATCTCAAGAGCATCTTTTTGAAAAAGGAAAGGGACAATTCAACTGGTTTCTATGGAAAACTTCTTCACTTTTCCCTTGCGCTAGTTTTGTTAAATGTAAATGTTAGATGTAGATTATGTCTAGATGTACTCAGTAAAATGAAATTCGAATGAGAACCTACTCTTTAAAATTATTGTAAATATGTATTTTCCATCTAGACAAATCTCCCCAAATATTTAGAAAGTATTTTATATGGGCTCGATACGGCCGTATTATGGATTTTTGTTGCACTGATCTGTAATGCTGCACCCTTAGACTGCTATGGACCCATTCTGAACCTCGTACTTCTAATTTCATCTGGAGGCATACAATTGTTTTTTTAGTGCATTCCGTATTGTGCAGGTATTCTCCTTTTGAAGCATTGGTCCATCATACAGAACCATAGGGAATGTATGTTCCGGGTATACAGGCACAAAGCACATGGCTTTAACATATGTACGAGGCTTGTGAATAAGAAATGTATTATTTCATGGTTGATGCATTGTTGTTTTGTTCTGATACCATTTCTTAGCTGGGATGATGGATGAATATGTTTAAAACTGTCATGTTTGCCTTCCTTTCTCAGCTGCAGTCCATGGTGGACCTCCTGGAAGGAACCTTGTACAGCATGGACCTGATGAAAGTGCATTCCTACATCAATAAAGTGGTGGCACAGATGACCACTCTGGAAGAGGTAGGGTTACAGCTGTGGTCTGTATTTTCCATCAGACCACTGGTCTGATGTGTAATATGTGGACACGTATGTTATATAGGTTATACTGTATATCACGAGCAGTCTCCAGGTAAGTAACAGAAATTTCTGGAGCAATTTAATACAAGTCATGACCATGGGATTACAGAGTTCGTTCAGTCAGTATCCTTAATATTCCTCTAACTGCTACAATGGCCCCTTGTGAGCCGAACTTACCCATCCAAAAAACACACCGAGACATCAGGTTGTATACATTCGGCCACAGCAGCCATTTTATTAACAAACATAAATAAAATATACAATCATTTGCATAAATGAAAAACAATGATGAAGGGGAGTCCTTGGAGCTACAAAATCTGGCGCCAAACTGACAAAATATATAATATATTTACCCCAAGCCGTCTCCCCACAGGCTTAGGAGCACCGTTATAAAACCACAGTTGGCTTGTCATGAATGTAAACCACTCCCCGGGACACCACCCAGCAGGAGCCCAAAATAAGCCAGACCACTGAGCAATTGTATAATTTGCTCAGTGCGGGGACCATACCCACGATGAATCCCCCCCACACCAATTTACCACCAACTCCAAGGACCCCCGATCCGCAAACAAAACCGCCGCAACTCCACACCACCAAGCACACCAACGTCCATTCACCTGCGAAAAAAGAGAAAAAGAAAGAGCAAAACCGGAAAACCTGCATGAGACAATAGAAACACAAAAAAATAGGGAGTGGGGCGGAACAAATCTACTCTGCTGTCTGCTCAATAATGGCGCTAAAATCTCCCGCTCACACTCTATATAGCCCCTGACCCTGCCCCTTAAAGCCACCCCCCTTTCCAGCCCCAGCTCACCCACCTACTCCTCCCTAGAAAATGTTAACCCTTTCCTTCCTGTACCCCGGTAATGCCGGCCTACCCCTAAAGCTTTCAGCCTGTGTCCGGCCATTACCTTATTGCAATGTGCTGGCTCCTAAGTGTTTGTCTTTTACAGTTTACTCAGAAAAAGTGTTTTTTGTCTTGTTTCTAGTTACTGTGAGAGGTAGTCACCATGTGCAAGAATTTTTGTAACCCTTTCTCCACCTTTTATAAACAAAGCTTTATGACACGATTACACAGGTGGTGAACATGTTTCAGTCCCTGCGGTCGAGCGTTGCATCTCCTTAAAACTGTGATCATCAAAGAGCAATATTATAGATAAGAAAATTACTGGATAGGCTGCTAGGGTTGCCGACTTTCTCACCCAAAAATAAGAGTCAGGCTTATTTACACGTGCGTGTTTTGTGGTGTTTTTTTTGCTGCAATTCTGTGGAAATTGCATGGGAAGAAAATGCCCCAAAACCGGCATATGTAAATACACCTTAACAGAGGAAAAAGTGGACGTTATTTTAGGGCCATGACTTGAGCGTGGTCTGGGAACCTCAAACAGACAATGACTTACTGTGCCAATGAGTATCCTCCGACCACCGCTCTTGACTCTCGGGGCTGCACACGCTGGGTATGTGTGCCTGTCTGACTGATGAATGTGAAGGTCTCTGGCTCTCTGCTGTCCTGCCAGCTGCAATTTCCCACCAGTACCAATCTCACACTTGAATTAGTCCTGACGCTGCTGACGTTCTTACGACTGGGTGGCCTGGCAAAAAGAGGAGTATCCGAATTGTATGCAATCTGACTGTGCACGCTCATAGTGTTTAAGAGTAAGATATCATTAAAAGCGCCATGCAGAGAAAAATTATTGGGTACCTTGAGTGCATATACAGTAAAGAAAATAGCCGGCCATGTTAAAGAAGGGTACTCATGCATGGGACATATTGCTTATGGTGTTTGATTTAAGTATAATCATTTTTGGCAAAAGTGGGTTTGTATGACTAAATTGGGTTTGTATGACAAGAGGAATAATGTTTTACTTGAACTACATATTATGTCTGCAGGATATGGTAGCTATTGCAGCCATTTTTATTGCTTCTAAAATAAAAAATAACGCAACTTTTTAACCTCCACAGATTTTGCACTGAGGTCCAGGTGCTTCAAGTTGCGCCTTTGGCTCTTATGCAAACCTATGTGTCTCCATGGTTACAGACGACAATCAAACTCTGTGTAGTCTGATCCTGCAGTCCTCTGCTACCTCTTTTTGCTAACATACAGGCAGTATTAGAGGGGGCAATTGGAAATGAATAACACATGACTGCCGGTTTAGATTACACAGGGTTTGTTTGTAGTCTATTACCATGGAGACACATAGCTCAGTCCAGCAGCTGTAGACACAAAATAGTACTGTATTTTTAATCAAGAATATTCAAAAAGTTGTTTCTTTATTTTAGATGCATTAGAGCAACAAAACACACACAATCCACAGCTTGACACACACATACACATTTAAACTGAAGTTTCATTGAAGCTTCAACTTTATAGTATATATTATGAAACTATGAGACTGCATGGAACTTTAAAGTCCCTTTGCTTGCCTGAATATCCCTTTACACGGCTTCTCTTCATTGATTGGCGCTCATTTACTTCTTTCACAAGGAGCTAGTATGGGGATGAGCGCTCGTTACTCCGATCACTCGTCCCCATACATTATTAAACAATACGATCAGCTGGACACAGGCAACTATCGGCAACGAGCGTTCTATGAATTAGTGTTTGCCCGATATTTGGCCTGTCTGAAAGGGCCATAAGGCTCTGTTCACATCTGTATTGTAGGCTTCATCAGGAGCCTACGTTGCAGATTCTGTCACATGTGATGGAAAAAATAGTGCTACATGCAACGCTATTTTTCCGTAAAAACAACAGACTCTTCGGCAGACTCCATTATAATTCAATGGGGTCTGTCAACCGCCGCTGTTGTCCTTTGTATGACAGATCCATTACAGCATAGTGGCTTCCATTATAGACAGAAGCCACAACACAGATATGAACAAAGTCTTACAGATCCATTATTAATAAATACACTTGAAAATGGCAGCCTGCCATCACAAGGATTTTCTATGCTACAGATACCAAAAATATATTTCCCCTTATATTTGTATGGAAATTATACGCCATTAAAAGCAGCGGTCAAAGCAAACTCTTTATTTAAACATTTTACGCTTTCCCGTGTTATGGTAACATCGCATATCTGTAATTGATCCAATGTTTTTTTTTTCAATTTGGTTATTTTATTTTAATTCAGATTATTTATTTTATCTATTTCTGCATTCATAATTTATTATATAACACACTGAGTTGAGATACTGCAGTAGGTTTACCTGCATTCCTATAGAAAACCACATATAACAATATGACATCACAATGATATCACTAAACTATAAACTCCGCTTTGCTACATGTGCCTATGGGCATTGGAGTGGTACAATATACAGTTGTTCTCTATTTCGCTTTATTGTAACAAACACATAAAATAATAAGTTCTACAAAAAGTTCAAAAGCAAACATTTGGAAAAACTTCTAGTATTTGCCTAATGCAAAATGTCATTCCTTTGCACATATGGAGCACACATGATAAATGCAAACAGTATGGTAGATCTCCAGAGAGACTAGAGAAACAGCTACATATACAGTCACCATATCCTGCTAGTCCTGAGATCACACTGCAGTGAGAATCCTACAATTAAGCATCAAAGAAGCAGGAACCACATAAGATGGAAGTATCAGATTAAGTATTACCTTTATAACAAACCCTTTTCTTTTTCATGATTCTAGACAATAAAAACAAACTTAACCCGGGAAAATGACTTCATGAGGGAAAGTGTCGTCAACCTCTCGAATCAGATGAAGAAGTATGACAATTATTCTGACATTATGATGAGTATCAAGAAGGAGATTTCCAACCTGGGCTATCAACTGCTTCAAAAAGATGCCCCAGAAAAAGTACAGGTAATTCATTATAAGAAGAGGGTGGCCAGCACAGTGGCTCATGGTTAGCACTGTTATCTTGCAGCACTGGTGTCCTGGGTATGACTGCATCTGCATGGGGTTTGTATGTTCTCTCCATGTTTGCGTGGGTTTTTTCTAGGAATTCCAGTTTCTTCCCACACTCCCAAAAATTGGTAAATTGGCCATAAGAAATTAGATTTTGATCTCTATTTGGGGACAGGGACCTATATGAATAGCTGCAATGTCTGTACAGCTATATAAGTAACGAAAGAGAATAATCAATAAGAGGCAGCAGACCAAAAAGGACTTACAAAGGTACTACTAAGGAAGCCGTGACAATTAATGGTGTTTTCTCATAATTGCTCTATATCACCTATCCACAGGATTGCTGATAAATATCTGATCGATGGGAGTCCGATCACTGGAACCCCCATCGAACCCAAAAATGGGCTTACCTGGCCGAGCACTATCTCTGGCAGCCCCATAGAAAGTGAAGTGGATAGGTGATAAATATCGATAATAGGAAAACCTTTAATGGACTAATGGGAGTAAGGCCTCATGCACATGGGAGAGCCTCTGTGTGCCGTCATATGGTGCCTCTATTCAGTACCGGGTTATGGAGAATTCTCCTCTAGAAACAATGCATATGGGGAGAATATCTCGTAATACTGCATTGAATGAAACATGCCACCATTTTTTTCCTCTTGAATTCTGTTACAATCCCAGACAGGTACGCTATGGGCCAATAGACGTCTATGGATGCCGTACAACTCTGAACTTGTATTGAGATGTAATACAGCAGTGTGCATGGGGTCTGTTTAGTAAACGTAATAGATAGGTGCCTGGAGTAGGCTAAGGATTTGCTTGCCAGTGGGTCTTTAAGCTTGTCAAGAGTCCCATCAGCTAGTCATTATAGTGAGGTCTATGGGGGCAGTCTGTCTTTGTGACTGGTTCTCTGTAAGTTGTGCACTTAAATGTTAACATGGTTGTTTTATCACACCTTTAACCTATAAATCTTATTTAAATTAAATGTGAAGTAACTGTTTGTTGGTGAAGTATTCAAAACCTCTTTAGGCTAGTGTGTTTGTATAACGATAAATACATTTTAAACATTCAAGTTATTCTCCTTCAGGACACAGCAGGAGCCAAAGTAAAAGATGTTAAATTTCCAAACAACAAGAAAAATTCTGGGGAAAAGTCACAATCTAAGGTCACGAAGGAGAAACCACAAAAATCTGAGAAACCTAAGAAATCTAAACCAGCCTTGCCTCAACCTACACCAAGACCTAGATCTCCCGTACATCAACAGCCGGTGGTCATACGAGGAGTCACCTACTACAAAGCTACAAGGAACGAAGAGATAGACACTCTTGCGAGCAATAGAGGTACGTGTCCTATTCTGATGAGTTCAAACACATTATTTTGTGGAAATAAGAAATGAAATCTCGTCACTCGGCAGTATAACCGTTCAGAATGGCCACCAAAATTTTGACTTTTGGTAAAACAATATTAGAAGCTTTTGGTCAAAGAGTAGTAAATGTTTGAAAGAGACATCCGGCTGATAGTAGAAACTCGAGACAAATCTCCAGTATTCCAGATTGATCATCTTATTCAATGAAGAACCCAAGGCAAGCAAAAAAAAAAAATATAATTTCCCTGGGAAAAGCACCATATCTTCCTGACCTAGTGCCTGTTTGCCAAGGTTGGTATGTAGTGAGTAGTCAGATGCACGTAAATGATGTAACAACAATAAAAAACAATCAATATTGCAGTAGAGGGTACTGTGCACGGTAATGGATAGTACTTCTATCTCGGCAAACAGTCCAATGAGCTCAATATCTGGATATCACTTTTGGTCATAGATCATCATAGCCATAGCCATAGTTAGATAGTTTACCCTATTGCTTGTCCACCTGTTATGTTGTATGATGTTACAAAATCCCATAGAATAAAAGCATATATATATATATATATATATATATATATATATATATATATACAGTGAAGGAAATAAGTATTTGATCCCTTGCTGATTTTGTAAGTTTGCCCACTGTCAAAGACATGAACAGTCTAGAATTTTTAGGCTAGGTTAATTTTACCAGTGAGAGATAGATTATATAAGAAAAAAAAAAGAAAATCACATAGTCACAATTATATATATTTATTTGCATTGTGCACAGAGAAATAAGTATTTGATCCCTTTGGCAAACAAGACTTAATACTTGGTGGCAAAACCCTTGTTGGCAAGCACAGTAGTCAGACGTTTTTTGTAGTTGATGATGAGGTTTGCACACATGTTAGATGGAATTTTGGCCCACTCCTCTTTGCAGATCATCTGTAAATCATTAAGATTTCGAGGCTGTCTCTTGGCAACTCGGATCTTGAGCTCCCTCCATACGTTTTCGATGGGATTAAGGTCTGGAGACTGGCTAGGACACTCCATGACCTTAATGTGCTTCTTTTTGAGCCACTCCTTTGTTGCCTTGGCTGTATGTTTCGGGTCATTGTCGTGCTGGAAGACCCAGCCACGAGCCATTTTTAATGTACCGGTGGAGGGAAGGAGGCTGTCACTCAGGATTTGACGGTACATGGCTCCATCCATTCTCCCATTGATGCGGTGAAGTAGTCCTGTGCCCTTAGCAGAGAAACACCCCCAAAACATAATGTTTCCACCTCCATGCTTGACAGTGGGGACAGTGTTCTTTGGGTCATAGGCAGCATTTCTCTTCCTCCAAACACGGCGAGTAGAGTTAATGCCAAAGAGCTCAATTTTAGTCTCATCTGACCACAGCACCTTCTCCCAATCACTCTCAGAATCATCCAGATGTTCATTTGCAAACTTCAGATGGGCCTGTACATGTGCCTTCTTGAGCAGGGGGACCTTGCGGGCACTGCAGGATTTTAATCCATTACGGCGTAATGTGTTACCAA
The DNA here is from genome assembly GCF_050947455.1 of Rhinoderma darwinii. NCBI lineage: Eukaryota > Metazoa > Chordata > Amphibia > Anura > Rhinodermatidae > Rhinoderma > Rhinoderma darwinii. The sequence continues at coordinate 22,817,079 of NC_134694.1, read as the reverse complement.
TGGTTTTCTTGGTGACTGTGCTCCCAGCTGCCTTGAGATCATTAACAAGTTCCCCCCGTGTAGTTTTCGGCTGAGCTCTCACCTTCCTCAGGATCAAGGATACCCCACGAGGTGAGATTTTGCATGGAGCCCCAGATCGATGTCGATTGACAGTCATTTTGTATGTCTTCCATTTTCTTACTATTGCACCAACAGTTGTCTCCTTCTCACCCAGCGTCTTACTTATGGTTTTGTAGTCCATTCCAGCCTTGTGCAGGTCTATGATCTTGTCCCTGACATCCTTAGAAAGCTCTTTGGTCTTGCCCATGTTGTAGAGGTTAGAGTCAGACTGATTAATTGAGTCTGTGGACAGGAGTCTTTTATACAGGTGACCATGTAAGAGCTGTCTTTAATGCAGGCACCAAGTTGATTTGGAGCGTGTAACTGGTCTGGAGGAGGCTGAACTCTTAATGGTTGGTAGGGGATCAAATACTTATTTCTCTGTGCACAATGCAAATAAATATATATAATTTTGACAATGTGATTTTTTTTTTTTTTTTAATATATATATAATCTATCTCTCACTGGTAAAACTAACCTAGCCTAAAAATTCTAGACTGTTCATGTATTTGACAGTGGTCAAACTTACAAAATCAGCAAGGGATCAAATACTTATTTCCTTCACTGTATATATATATATATATATATATATATATATATATACATAAATCAGTGAGGGTTATTGGCAATAGATGAGACTTACTTTACATCTTAGGCTTGATGTCTGAAAATACAATAGGAATAATAGAGGAGTCTATTAGAGACAAGTACAGTACACGGCTTGTTGATGGCTTACACAGAGATGTACAAGTTAGTTCCAAGCCATTGGCAGTCACTTAGAGTTAAACTCTAAATATTAAAAATGTCATGTGTAAAACAGAGGGAGTTTATGTGCATAGCTCATTAATGATAACCTCCATTGTGATTATTCAGGGGGTGGTAGTTCTTCAAATTCCCAGATGTTTTTTCCAGAGCTCTGGTCAGCTGTTTCAAGCATTTTACTTTATATCGTCTATTGTCTGTCAGTGGTCTATCTGATTTGAGATCTTACTGGAAAATAGGGTCTGCCGCCTCCACTGTATGCTGACAGTAAGTGGGTGGCTGCATGGAGATACATAACGAGAATAGAGAAGGATGAGTAGGATGTACAAGATAGTTAACCTGTTATGCACTTATCTGGAAGTTCAGAGCTGAAGTTAGAAGACTTAGGTGGGAGCCTAACTTGAACACCATCTAAAAAATGGATTGAATTTTTAAAGTACTTGTGTAGTAGCCTGAAGTAAGTGATAACCCCCATTGCCCAATTGCTCCAGCACAAGCTTTGAAAGCATGGTCTTAACACCAGAATATCCTATAGCTTACAGTGGCACTCAAGAAGAACGAGCCACATCTTTCAGCGAAAACATGCACGTTTGTCTTTTTAGAGAGTGTCACTTTGAAGAGCATTTTCAATAAAAAATCACAGACTTTAATATCCTTGTCCAACATTTCTGCGTTATCTTCGTCTTCTGCTGTCTGTGGATAACAGTAACAACCACCAATGGCTGCCGATACAGCGCCCACCCAGCTCACTACTAATCCAACTAGAATATAAACTTTCATTGTTGTGCAGCATCATATTCCCCCACCTCTTCTCCCAACGTCCTACTGCTCTTTGTCTCCAAAGGTCTATATCGCTCTGACATTCTTTTCATGTAGCTGGGAGATCAGGATGAACAGTGCTATAGGTCTGGCCCACAAATAAAAGTGTCTGAAATTCTGCTGGAGTGCATGAAGTTTTCAGGGGACAGGTACAAAATGTAATCTGGAAGATCGGAAAAATAAATTTTTGGATTTTTTTTACTAAAAATGAGAGAAAAACACAGCAGAATAGAATATTTTGTAGTAAAATATAGACGGACTAAATGACATAAGCCAATAAAAAAACGTTAAAGATAACAGCTGAGATATTCCTAAGAGCCTTGTGATCACATAGATATATACGAGAGTGGCCAAGTAGGTAGGTTGTATTATGAGAGGTTGAGAGGGTGAGGAAAACCCTATTATCGTGGGAAGCGACAATGGGATTACAAGGGAAGAGGGAATAGGGTGCCAGTCTGGTATGGCCAAACATAGATTAAAAAAAAAAGCAAGAATGGAAAAATAGCAAAAACAAGAAAAGACGAGGGAGGAGAATGATGAAGACATGGAATAAGTGGTAAGGATTCTGCAGGAAAAAAAGTATGATTGGGTGTCTGAAGGGCAGGAGAGTAAGACGGGTCCTAATTTGGATGGGCCAGACTGATCCACAGGTCCAAGATCTTAAAGGGAACATGTCACCAGCATTTCACATATTGAACTCTACTCGCCCCTCGCTGGCCGCTGCTGTCAAAAGTACATTGCCATTATCACCTCTCTTAAACTCCTCCCCCGACTGTAAATAATGGCATGCAAACGTTTTGCGCCCTTTATGGTAATAATCTAGTGTCCCTTTGTGCGCAGGTGCCAGAATAGGACATCGATGTGCAAGCACAGGATTTTGTGTGTGCTGGGGGGTAGACGTGGAGCTATCAATTAAAAGTAAGGAGGCGGGGTTAACTCGGAAAGGCTTGAGAAATTAATTTATGACTCTTTTCAGATGAAGATATGACTCTTTTATGCTCATTAGCATTCAGTGCAGGAACACTAAAAAACTGAATACTAAAGGTTCAGAGATGACTAAGAAGACAATTATAGGTTACATATAAATGATTTTTCACCCACTGCCACCAGGTATTGCTGGTTTAATAGGTGAAATGCTGGTGACAGGTTCCCTTTAAGGAATTTGGTATGAGAATCTTATTAGAAATTAGAAGTTTTTCATTGACCACAAACAATGTCTAGACAGACCTTCTCCTTGTAGAGTGGAACAGAAGGTTACTGTTTCATAGCTGCTATTACCCGTTTGGTCCAATGAAGAATGGCACAATTTTTCTTCTGTTTAATTCATATGCAATCCAACAGGAAAAACCTCTATATGCCTCTATTTGCAGAATAAGCACATAGACTGCTTTATGTGGCCTATTATGACTCTATACAAGTGCTAAAATGCATTTTTCACGGCAATCTATGGTGGTTGTCCGGAAGAACTTTTTAATGGGGTTCTCCGCTTTGGACAATCCCTACTTGATATAAGGGTCCTTTGGCAATAAGTTGATCACAAAGTGTTTTCCCCCTAGTGATCATCTGTAATCTGTTAGAAAAATTGGCATTGGGAAACGTGCCCATTCAAATCACTGGGTGGTCTGTGTAATACAGAACAGATCCTTCAGAACGAGAGATGCTCTTTATAACCTCTCTCCACTATGGTCACAAGATAAGAATCCTAAACGAGACCCCCCCCCCCCCCTCTATTAACTTAAAATAGGTCAAGTGACAATGGATCTTCCAAACTGGAAAAATCCCTTTAAGGAATTCTTTACAATCACTGCAGTGATATGACCCAATGATGTGCATATTTTGTTTGCACAAATAATTCATGTTTACCTTGTATTAATATAAGTTGTAAGTTGTAGGTTATGAAAATGAGAATAATATTCTAATATCAACAAACTTCAATCAAAATGATTTTGCAGGTGATATTTCTATTATACTCTCAAAAGGGGTCCCCTTCTTAAAATATGCAAATCATTATTAATGTCACATATATATTGAATTAATACCAATAATAACAACATTTATCTTCTTTGTTGATGTTTTCTTGGAATTTGGATGACCTTGTCTAATTCTCACATACTTTGGCTCTTGACCTGACGCAGTGTACATGCCTACATTTTTTTTAGATTTTTAGACTCTCCATGCTCTCCATGGTCAGCTGCTGAACATCATCCAAGCAAAATAACTTCTTAACATCATGGTGCATTTTAGGATTGTTAATGTTAGTAAAATGAGAAACAAAGATATATATATATGTATTGCCAACATGAATAAAAGCATGCAGTTTCCCCGGCAGGTTTAACCTGGTGTCCCACAATGCTATTGAATCCTTCATAAAATGCAATGAAAATGAAAATATCTTTAATACTTGGAGCAGGTATAATCAAGCAATTCGCATTACATTTTCCATTTTCCCTTCCATCATCCATTGCAGTTTCAGACTGGGGCCCATAAGAGGAAATTATTCTGAGGGCCCACCCCTCCATCCATACAAAACATGTTCATGTTCACTTTAATTTGCATTGTAATCTTTTTTTTTACCATTGCATATCCAGGGAGAATCATCAATAACGTCTAATAGGTTATTTAGAAATCAACAACTACTTAAAGGGGTTTTCGCATCTTAGAATGTAATTGCATATCACTAGGATATGCCAGGACTTAATAATTGGTGGAGGTCCCACCACTTGGAGCCCCGCTGATCCTAAGATTTAAGGCACCGAGGTGCAGGGATGACTTCATTCTGAGGATCGATGGGTATCCCAACAAGAAGTGATAGCATATTGCTAGGATGGTAGAAAAATCCCTTTAAGAGACATTGTTGCGTGTTTGCTGCTTATTTGGGTCTTTGGCAGTTTTAGATATCATCATAGGTTTGCATTATTTCTTTCATCAATTAGATATTTGGTTTTAAGGCAACACTTACTAAATTAAAGTTGAAGTGTTATTAGTTCCTAGGGACGCTATCAGCTTTGTTTACTGGACCTGCACTGTCAATATATATTTCCTTGCAACAACCCTGCTAAACACAAGTGTGACAGTCCATAGTAATAGGGGGCTCATGTCCATTATGCACATTTACATATTGGGGGAATTTATTAACACCAGTTTTCTGGCATAGAAAAATTGCAAAAAGGCCCAAAATTCACAATTTGTGTTGAAAATTGCAACTTGGCAATTTTTCGGTGCCCTCAGCACTTTGGGAAAAGAGAGCTTGGCTTACAAAAAGGGGGCGGTGGCGCTACAAACTTAATATAATTCCCACCAGGTGTAAATTACAGGGAAAAATCTACGCTAGTTCCTAGCTGGTATAGATTTAACTCTGTAGGGTGTAGTAAGGTACAGTAGGCGAACATGCTGGACCCCGTACGTTGCTCCCCAGATCAGACTACGTCCTGCTCATCGGACGATAAAAAAATTCTAAATATAAAAATGAATGTATGTTCACATCCTCTTACCTTCCCCATCTGAGTCCCCTCAAGCTGCCTCAGCATGCCGCGCTCATACAAGCTATTGACGCCGGGCAGCGTCAGGATGTTTAATGTGACACGGCTCGTCGTAAGGACCTTGTATGACCCATGGCATACTGAGGAAGCCTGAGGGGTTCCCGAGGGGAGAGGCAAAGTGGATTGGTGAGTATAATTTTTTCCTATTTTATGTCCAATAGGGGGAAATGTGGCGCCCGACCAGCAGAGAGATGAAGCAGATTTATCAAGAGGCCTGCGTCTCTTAATAAATCTGTCGCATCTTGCTCACACGGAGCAGAAAGCTAAGGCTGAAGTATGATACGCCGGTCTTCGTAAATCTGTCCCATTGATTGTAAAATGTAACCATTTTTAGGTTTGGTTCTGAGTCTCTGTACATACTGAAGTTCTCCTCATGCCTGCCATCATTGGCAGTAACTACCAACTATTCCTCTCCACTGAGGCTCTGTTAACAGGTGGTCCCCTAGACTTCTGTACCCCAATGCTATCCCTGCCTGCCCCCCAGTGTTTATCCCAGATTGGTATAAAAAGTGACATTCGCAGTCAGGGACTTTCCACCTACTAGGTCCTAGTAGTGCATTAGACAAGGGCTGATAGCGGACAACACATTCGGGGTTCTTGTGAAGGTGAGTAATCATTTTCTTTTGCCATTCATCTCATAGGCAGCTGGATTTGTTTCTGCATGTCTCTCTATATAGTCTTGACATTACAAAGATAAGCAGCTCAAAAATTTGTTGGTTTCTGCTTTGATTCATCCCAGAAATGTATTTTTTTTACAGCACATTGCTGACCGATGTCATCTGTAGAGTTTTTTTTATAGTGTCTGTAGGCAAGATGATACCTCAGATGATCTGCTCCCTTTCTGCATGGAGGAATGCACTTGAGAATATGTAATGACAAAGCTGCATGGTTCCAACTCTACTTTTCAGTGTTTTCTTGATAACATTCCAAAATCCAGCTGTTTCCCATCAAACTGTCTCCTGTGCTATCTGCATTAGATCAAACGTGAGGCAACTTCCTATAAGGTCTTGAGCCACACAGTATAGTGTCTTTATTCTTCACATAATCAAGTCCATCCATTCTGGTGGAGCTAATAGTGTGGAATACTCCTCTGCCGAGGTTATTCAGTGATACATCAGACAACTGGCATAGCTCCAGCATGGATGCCGAGCACTCTTGCCAGCCAATTTTCCGAAGGGAATACGTTCTGTGGAAAAGAAGATATTTTCCAAATGTTCCTCTGTTGTTTTCATCATATGTTGTGGTACAGCTATAATGTGCGGTGCTGAGCCCACCTGCAGATGGTAGTGTCATCAGTAAAACCTCAACTTCAGGTCATATCCTTGGCTACAGACAATGGAGATTAAACACCCCCTCTATAATGCATGTAGAACCAGGACTAAAAACACGATGTCTCAACCAAGCACGTAACAGTAGCTTACAGAATACACCCACATTAAAGAGCTTCCAAAAACATTGCACTTGGCACGAACAACATGTAAGGAATTGCAATCTGTTATCCGAAATGTCCATCTTTAGAAATTATCTTAAGGCAATTGTTCATAGGACACTCGTTGCCGATAATTGCTCTGTATAAACAGGGCAGCGATCAGCAGATGAACAAGCAAACGCTCGATCATCTGCTGATCGTATAGTTTTAAAAAAGTAAAATATTATCGTTGTCAGCAGCACATCTCCCTGTGTAAACAGGGAGACGCGCTGCCAACATGATAATAATAAATGGGGGATGATCGATCAGGGTAACAAGCGCTTATCCCATCCATAGCTCCTTGTGAAAGGAGCAAAGGAGCGCCGATCAAGGAGCGGTCTCGTTGATCGGCGCTCGTTTACACAGCCCAGGACGGGCCGTGTAAAAGGACCTTTAGTCTCTTCAGAAAATAATATCCACTTATCTGGCAAATACTACCTAATATGTAATCTTCTAGTCAGTTATTTTGTAATCTTTCATTGGCCAATGTAAAAACTAATATAAAGAGGCGTAATTGACGCTCCTGGGCCCCAATGAAAAATCTGTAACACCCCCCATTTGCCTTGTGACATTTATCATACTGGTCTTTTTATTTGGCAGTGAGGCCTTTGGTGCCCTATCAGGCACAAGGGCCATGGTACAACTGTTACCACTGCACCTCGAATAGCTACATCTCTACTAATATATCTTTTATTTGTAGAGAAGAAATAGCAGGAGATATAAATAAAAGTATTTTTATTTTCCTTTTATAAAAACAAAGCTTAAAAGGCAAGAAATATTTTAAGAATTGTTCCAGCCAGTCTCGGGACTGTACTGGTCCGCTTCTTCAGCGCAAAAATATATTTTTCCTTGAAGAAGAAACTGGTTCAGTTCTGAAAGGAAAGCTGTCGATTCTTTCTTTTATTACTTTATTGTTCTTTTTATTCTTAAAACATGTTATGCCTTTTAAGCTCTGTTTTACTAGAGAAAACGAAAAATACTTTTATTTCTACCTCCTGCTTAAATTCCGCATTCATTAGTAGCAGCGCCCCACTATTTCTTCTCTACAAATATCTAACCTTCCACTATAAAGCGCTTTTCTTTTCTTTTTTTTGAGCCACTTCCTACCAATATATTTTGACTTATTGCACGTAAAAATTCATGAATTCATGTCATTCAATTTGTATGCTGTTTTTATTACATATAAAATTACTAGTTAGAATCTGCACCAGGGACTCCCTTTCAGATTCAGTTTCCTCGCTGGAGAGCCAAGTTTACAAGACTTCTAGGAAGGATATGGATATGTTTTCATCAGGGTTAAGTCTTCTGAGACATGTAGCATTGTAAGTGCTTTCAATAACTATCAGTGACATTACGGCATCCTATGGAGGAAGCAGCAAAACCTCCGCCGTTGTCTAGTGTATTTGTTTGCATTTGGCTCACCAAGTCAACTGTCAGTGACATGCAGTATGTAGAATTAGTACAGTTTTACTACTTCATGAAAGTCAATATTTTTACAAGCAATGCAAATGGCTATTTAAAATTCCTGAAATATGTTGGTTCTCCACCCCGCACTTTGACAGGCAAACATTATCCAGACAAATCAGATGGTTTCCTCAACATAGCCATTTGTCTTGTTTGTACAGACTCACAAGCATAGAATTCTTCTCAGCCCTTGTTACCTTGTGTAATAAGGTTTAACTAATACATTTATTTTCTTAGGTTCCATTATACAGGCACCAATATACTAGTTCATGGAACCACAAAGACTCCTGGTTATCCCATAGTCTCCACCCACCAAAGATCGATGCTTGTTCTTGACATGAGTATCTATCACCTTAAATATTAACCACAGGCCCATCCATTTGTAAGGTGCGGCCTAGGTGGTATATGGCCACCTGCAGGGATGTCGCGGGAAAGATGGCTTGAAGACAGGAGATGTAGTTGCGAACTCAAACTTTACTCATTTCAGACTGGTGCCAATGGTGCACATAGCCATATATACTCAGATCTTCCCAGTACAAAACTAGGCACGGCTCAGGCAGGCAATGTTTTCTTGCTTGGTATACACTCTCGCATACAGCGCCAAGGTCACACTCCGATACAGGGGTTGGTCTGGCAATAAGGCCTAGAAGGTCGAAAAATGGCTTCTCACTTGCTGTTCATGGACAGACTTCCCACACCCATAACTGCTCACACAAACGAACACGCACACATTGGGGAGACTTCTGCAACCCACAGCTTGCTCTCAGAACCTCTGCCAGTTAAATGCCGTTGTCCCATCGTCACTTCCAGCTGCTCCATCAGTGCACAATCTCCTCAGCAGCTTTCAATCTCCTCTCTCTTCTCCCTCCAATATACTCCTGACAGCGCCAATGGGCTTACACCGTTTTCTACACTTAGCGCCACCCCCAGTGTAATGAAGCGGCGTGGGCATGCAATGCATCATCACTTGTTGTGGAGCGGCAAATGGAGCTAAAATGGCATCTAGGCCAACAGCAGCCGTTTATTATATCAAAAATACAAACAAATTTATTATTATAACCTTCCTGTATCAACCGTTAAAATACACCCCCTATTAACATAACTAGCTCCACCTCCGGATCATACCACAATCCATACAAGCTGCCATATACTCATTATCTACCCAATTCGAGGGACACCACCCTACAGTGCCCCAAAACTGTCTAGACCCAAAAACGTAGCATAACATTGGGGAGTTCCATACCTGCCACCAATTTATTCCACCAACTCTATGGACTCCCACCCGCCATCGTTAGTTGCCGCAACAAACACTTCACACATATGAAAAAAAAATGTATTGCTGGACCCCAACATACAAATGAACAGCAAACACCTAGCTGTAAAGGGCGGAAATGCTGCTCGTGCCACACTACGTGGGATATGGCGTCTGCTTCCTCTCTCCGGGCCTAAGCTCCTCCCCTGCACCACCTTCTTAGTCTGCCATGCAGGCCTGCACCTTATAGCTGTGCCTACTGTACTTTACAAGCAGGGCCAGCCATAGGTATGTGCAACCTGTATTGTAACATAGGACGCATCACTCACCTGTCGCTATTGAAGGGTGCCCTGGTGGCCTGGGTACACAGAACTTGCTCCCCCACTGTATGATTGTGTTATTTATTATGTGACCACCAGTATCCCTGTGATTGCAACTTTCATGGTAGTAGACACCTCCATGTTATGTGTCAGAATTTTTACCTTTTAAAAGCAGGGAAATGGTGCACATCTAATGTTCATAGCTAGGAAATGATCCAGTGAAATGTGTTTATTTTTAATAAGATTTAATAAAATCTGGACATAGACTTTATTCCATGCTTAGCATCTGGCATATACACAAGTATGCTCAAGATCAACATTAATTATATATTTTATTAAAACTCGGTGCTTTATCATGCTCGTAATAGTAATTGAAATAGACATGTATATAATCCCGAGATGACCCGGGCTCATTGGTGCCTCTCCATCCAGTGAGAATATTTTACCTTTTGGAATCATGCATTATTAGGGTGGATATTTTTTTTTTATTTCCTAGCTTACCCGAACTTTCTTTTTCTAATGGTGCCGGAGCTTAATATGTTACCAAAATGTAACCAATATTTTATAAAATGATGCTTTACCTAACAGCACCACCTGGATTTGATAGGTGACCATATAATACATTATTGTGCCAAGTGCACGCATTGGTGGTCCCTGGTAAATGTTGGGAACGTTTTATGGTGCGACGACTGTGCAGCAATATATGTATATGAACTGCATGATTTGATGTCATGGCTTCATTGAGTCTGATATACACTGTATTTATCAGTGAGTCTGAAATGATCTTCTAAACTAGGCCTATATCACCTACCATTGAGATTGTGAGTAGACCTTGAGTTTACTATAATGTTGCTAAGTATCTCCTGTATATCTGTAATATAACAACTACATTTCTCAATGATTTATTTCCATTTATAGAGAACACGGGCAGGTTGTCTGTGCGAGGAGAAAGACAAGATGTCAAAGCAGCAGCCAACATCTCAGAATCTCACATCATCCATGAGGAAAGATCTGTGGACTTTGAGAAACCCCCTCCAACGACTACAACTACTACTACTGCCACTACCACAACTCCCACCACAACAACGGAGAGTACAACTACTACAACAGTGGCTACAACTACCACCAGCCCAGACTACTTTGTGACAATGCTTTCTTTTGCAGCACTTGGTTCTGAAGCAGAAAATAATATTAAAGGTATGAATTGTGTATATAGCATGTAATCCCATAGTAAAAAAAATTATATTTGAATTAAAAATGCTATTTTTTTTCGGATGAAATAATGCATATCAGATACAATAGTAGTAGACGTCTATATAAATAATTTTCAACATATCAGAAAATTATTTCAACAGCTTTTTAAGATATTAAATAAAACAAAATGAACTAACCTGGGATTGGTTGGGTGTTGTACAGTTTATGTAGCAACCGTATGACGCCTGAAGTGTATCGTGCTTGGGTCCAATTCTAATTAATAGGACATGTGCACTATACTCTCTGGGCGTCATATGGTTGCCAAGAAAATTGTACAGCCCAGTGGGCAGAGGTCTCTCCATGCCCGATGTCTGGTCAGGCAGGAGATCACAAGTGGAGGTACATTTTAAATTCCGCCATAGTCATTAGATAGCATAGACATTTCTGGTAGTGACTTACGGTATCTTCTGGCATAACCAAAGAGCAGGCATGTTTTCATATGCTTGATTCTCGTTTTCCGTGACGTCAAGTTGTTGGGAGGTCCCCAAACACATGATTAGTGCATACGGATAACTTTACTGTCAAAGTCTCCAGATATCAACTGTGTGAAAAATTCTTCCCAAATTGTACAAATCCTAAGAACATTGGCCCACGTTTATTATTCAGCCTGATTTTAGGAGAATTTACACAGGTTAAAAAGTGGCATCTAATATTTCCCCAAAACATTGTGCAAACATTGTTTTTTTTACGCCAAAAAATGAAAATCGCCAAGAAAATTGGTCAGGCTGTGAATGTACTTTTAGACTTATTTATTAAAGGTAAAAGTTAAAAAATTAGTAGCGCAAATATACGACTGTTCATAGCAGCTGTAAAAAGAATTTCAAATAGTCATACAATTCCAAATTTACCAATTTCATTGGTGCAAAATACCTGAATAGTGGCCATTGTATGTGTTTATGATGTTATATTTTTTGGAAGAATTAAAAGGGTTTTCCAGTCCCTAAAAATTAATGGCCTATGATCATCAGGATAGGCCATCAATATCTGATCAGTCGCTGTCCGACTCCTGGGACCCCCGCTGATCAGTTGTTTTGAAGGGGGTGCAGAACTCGTACGAGCGCTGCTTTCCCTTCATTTCCACCTGCTCACTGTGAGTCGTCGACACAGATGTAGCGGCGATTCACAGGTATTGCAGCCTTTTCTCCCAATCACTTCACTTCGCTAACTACAGCAAATAAGCATATAGGGATCCAACACAACAGTGAGCCATATCTCTGGAACCTGGGGCGTCTAGGAAAAAAAAGAAAAACAATATTCAGGTCATTTAACCAATTCAACTTATGTGACTTAGTGAAAAGTTAAGGACACAGCCATTTTTTCATTTTTAATTTTCGTTTTTCACTTCTAGAGCCATAACGTTTTTATTTTTCCGTCAATAGAGTGGTGTGAGGGCTTTGTAGCATTTAAAGTACCATATAATGTGCTGGGAAGCTGAAAAAAAATTATTTGCAGGCTGAAATTGGAAAAAACTGTGATTCCACCATTATTTTTCGGGTTCCGCTTTTACGTATTTCACTGAGTGGTAAAAACAACAAATTAACTTTATTCTGTGGCTCAATACGATTATGGTGATATCAAATTTATATATTTTTTTAATATTTTACTACTTAAAAAAAAAAAAAAAACTTTTATTTTTTTTAAAATAGTTTTGTTTCACCACATTCTGAGAGCCATAAATCTTTGGGAGCCAAGTTGATAAAAAAAACCAGCAATTTTTGCTGTTTACATTTTTATTTTTTACGTTTTTCAACGTGCGTGTTAAATAATGATATATTGTAATAGTTCAGACTTTTACGGACGCAGCAATAGCAATTTTGTTAACTTTTTTTATTTTTTACATTACTTTAGAGGAAAAATGGGAAAAGGTTTTTTTCTTTAACTTTTAAGTTTTAAAAGCCGACACCTGCAGCATATGGAGTGTGATCCATACTTCTCCCCCTGCACCTGGACGTACCGCTGCGTCCTGGTGTGTTGAGGGGTTAAACAGCTGCAATGATGTCTGGATGGTTATTTCAGGCAGATGTTCTTCAAAAAAAGAAGAAAAAATTGGAGAGAGTAACTAATAATAATAATAATAATAATAATAATAAAATCTTCTGTATTCCAGAAGGCAGGGGCATAGCTAAGGATAGCTGTCTGGATATGTGCCCTGGGTGCTAGGTGGGGCACCAACAAACTACTCTGCCATAGCCAAGATCAGTGGCGTAACTACCGCTGTAGCAGCCGTATCGGCTGCTACGGGGCCCGCGGCATGAGGGGGCCCGTGTCGCCCGCCAGCACGGGCCCCCACCATGGCCGGAGGCTCCGCTAGCAGCCGCTATGGCTGCTACAGCGCAACGACACTTAACACTACGGCAGAGCAGGGAGGTATCTCCCCGCTCTGCCATTAAACAAAAGACATGTATCCCCTATCCACGGGATAGGGGATACATGTGTGATCGCTGGCATTGATAGGGAGAACGGGGGACTGAAAGTCCCCTGAAGTTCTCCATCACAAACCTCGGACTTCCGGGGTCTGTGTCAGCTCCGTAGAGATGAATGGAGCACCGGTCCCCCGTTCTCCTTATCGCTGCCAGCGATCACACATGTATCCCCTATCCTGTGGATAGGGGATACATGTCTTTTGTCTTTTCACACTGTAGGTCGCATTTTTTTGGGGGGTTGGGGACGCTTTATAGAGTTCCCTACAGGGGGGGCTGTATGGCGTTCCCTACAGGGGGGGGGGGCTGTATGGCGTTCCCTACAGGGGGGTGTATAGCGTTCCCTACAGGGGGGCTGTATGGCATTCCCTACAGGGGGGCTGTAAGGCGTTCCCTACAGGGGGGGGGGCTGTATGGCGTTCCCTACAGGGGGGGCTGTATGGCGTTCCCTACAGGGGGGGCTGTATGGCGTTCCCTACAGGGGGGGCTGTATGGCGTTATCTACAGGGGGGACTGTATGGCGTTATCTACAGGGGAGACTGTATGGCGTTATCTACAGGGGGACTGTATGGCGTTCCCTACATGGGGGAGCTGTATGGCGTTCCCTACAGGGGGGGGGGGCTGTATGGCGTTCGACTGTAACGACTGTAACGAGCCGTGCACCTGTGTGTCCATCACATGACCATGGACAGAATTTTATCCACTGGAAATAAGCCACGAATGTTCCTACTAAATGACAACAAGCGGATATCTTAAAAATCATTAGAAATCAATGCAAAAAGTATATTGGAAAATTGTATAACTTTCAATTATACAAAAAGTAACATCCATTTACTGAAAACAGACAGTCCCTTTCAATGGGACAACGCTGAAATATCCTGCACAGCCGCCACGAAAGTAATGGCGTGCGAAAGTACGAACAGGAATAAAACCTTTGTAAACTATGAAGAGGCTGCTGTGCCCATACGAGCCATCAATTTTAAAATACTGATAACTTCTTTAAACGGAACTGAGTTGTAGTACCTCAGTCCCATTCACTTGAATGGGACTGAGTTGCAGCCAGCTGTAGTACCAGATATAGCCACAACCATATGTAGCCTGGGTAAACAATGGTCGATGGCCACTTCATTCAGCTGCATGGTGGGGGTGCATGTAGTTGGACCCCCTACAATTCAAATAAGCATAGGCCATCAATAGTAAAGAAAACCCCTTAAATATGGCAAAAATGGGATAACAATACAAATTTCAACATATTTACCTTATTGATTCGGTCCCGTTCCTGTTCTGACAATCTCCACCAATCGCTTGTCCTTGTTTCACAGCCAATTTACTTAATACAGTGCTATTGTGTGCTGACAGTAAGTCAGCGATGGAAATGATGTCACGAATGATCTCGCTTGCTAATGTAAGGTCATTTCTCTCAGTCAGAGAAGGAGAATGTGAAGGCACCATTGCATCGGTAGAGGCACCCAAGAAACATCACAGTTATGGTCGCAATGAAGGAGCTTGGATGAAAGACCCAGCAGCAAAGGATGATAGAATTTATGTCACCAATTATTACTATGGAAATAATCTTGTAGAGTTCAGAAATCTTGACAATTTCAAACAAGGTAGGAAATTTTTCATTTTATAACGTACAATTTTTTATATTTTTTTTTAATAAGAATAATACATTGGTTTTATATTTTATATTTTATTGCTCCATAATACAGTATAATTTACTACTAGAAATCAAATGTCATAACAGTTCATATTGATATTATTAATATTGAAGTCAATACGATGGGTGCATTGCTCCAATCTCCTATGTTGTCTTTTTAATAATCTAGTTTGGATCCTGACATCAAAAGTGTTTATATGGTCATAGTGACTAAATCAACAGATATAGTAAAGGCCCTTGTACATTCGCCAATCATCGGGCAAACGAGTGTTCATGTGAATGCTCGTCTCGATCAGTTCCCTATGTAACTAGGGCAACGATCAGTTGATAAACGAGAAAACCCTCGTTCATCGGCTGATCGCAGCATGAAATATTATCGTTGGCGGCAGTACATTTTGCTGTGTAAACAGGGAGACGCGCTGCCGACATGATAGAAATGCATGAGGATGAGTGATCGTAGTAACGATCGCTCGTCCCCAAACATAGCTCCTTGTGAAAGGAGCAAACGAGCACCGATCAATGAACTGTCTCGTTGATCGGCGCTCATTTACACGGCCCATGTTGGGTCGTGCGAGAGGACCCTAAGTTTGTCACAGAAGTCACTTCCACTTGTGAGGCTTTATTTTACAATCTACCTATTTTTTTTTAGGTCGCTGGAGTAATCTGTATAAGGTTCCTTACAATTGGATCGGGACAGGGCACGTTGTATTTCAAGGAGCCTTTTATTACAACAGAGCTTTTACTAAAAACATCATTAAGTATGACTTGAAGCAACGCTTTGTAGCAGCCTGGACTCTTCTACACGACGTAGTTTATGAAGATACCACTCCATGGAAATGGAGAGGCCACTCAGATATTGACTTTGCCGTAGATGAAAGCGGCCTATGGGTCATCTACCCGTCTGTTGACTATGATTACTCTCAGCAAGAAGTCATAGTTATCAGTAAACTTGACCCTAATGACTTATCCGTGAAGAAGGAGACTACATGGAAAACTGGCCTTAAACGTAATTCCTATGGAAACTGTTTTATAATATGTGGCATCCTGTATGCGGTGGATGTATACAACCAAAAAGAAGGACAGATCTCTTATGCCTATGACACTCACACAGATACCGACGCAGATCCAAAGTTGCCTTTTATTAATGAGTATGCCTTTACGACACAGATTGACTATAATCCCAAAGAAAAAGTACTATTCGCCTGGGACAATGGACACCAGTTGACATACAAAGTGAACTTTGTTGACTGAATTAATAGCTTGTTAGGACGTAGGTCAGTCCTCCACAGAGAAAGCACTTTTACACATCAGTTATAACGTGTTGCTTGGGGAGCAACTAAAGTATTATCCTCTGGCTGTTAAGAGGTGGAAATACTCTGGCCAAGACAAGTGTAATGGCCCAGAAATGTGGTATGTGACTAATCCATTGAAAAGAAGCTGAACAAAATTGTAAAAGTGTGAATGGACATGAGATGAATGGCTCGACGCATTAAAAGAAAGCCAATTTCTTTTTTGGCCTTTTGACATTCTATATTTTTAAGTTTAACCCCTAAAGAAGGAGAACAAATTTAACACAGTTGGGAGCAAATTTGTATTTGATGGACCACCAAAGAAAGTTACTGTCACCCTGCGCTTACACTTAACATTTTAGTTTAGTCATTTTTGTAGTATAATTATCCCAAAACAATGAACTTCTACATTTTGTTGAAAGAATATATATTATAATGTAACCATATTTAAAGAGGGGCAATTTTGTAAAAATAACCAAAACAAGAATGAACAATTATGGACATATTTATGAGATAATGGGGTGGTCCTTACCAATTTTATACGAAAAGCTTAACTTTTTGCATCATAAAAATGAAAATTTTAAACATGACAAAATGACAATTTTAACATTTTCTTTATAAATGGTGACAATGTTAAAGAAAAGCATGTGAGGCACGTGTGGTGGTGGAGTGAATTTTAATTAGAGTGTTTAAAATAGTGCAGTTAAAAATATCGACATAAATATATTTATATATACAGTGTATATATATATATATATATATATATATATATGTATATATATATATATATATATATATATATATATTGACATTTAGGGATTCCTATAAAAAAGAAACCAGATATTTCATAAAACTAAAATTGTGGTCAAAAATATATAATGGCAAATAGTTGAAATATATTCCTTGAAAAGCTTGAGACACTCTTGTGCTTCTATTGAGTGTATTATTAAAAGAACAAAGAGCTCCATAGGGCAGATTACCCCTAGTTACACAATGGATAATTACTGTCAGGGGAAAAAGGTTCTCATCTGGTCTGGCTGCATTATGGGTGCTACACCATGAAGGGCCTATAGGATTAGTTGATGCCGCAGATCCATCGTGATTTCTGAAAGGGCGAGTCTTCAGTATAAGGAGGTATACACCAAAGATTCTCCACAACTGCTACTGCCGGAAGTGAAGAAGGTACATCTAGTTTTGTCTCAAGATCTGTCTTCTCCACTACCAGTAGAACCAGTTGTAGAGATCCTGCATATCTCCATATACCTTACCTACATATGCTTTTGTGCAATTGTCACATAAATAAGACACATTTGCTCCACTTTTTCTTTTTTAAATTTCATATCACCTTTTTATACATTAACCTCAGTGTGTGCTTCACGAAACAGTTATTTTTCTCCAAACATTTACCCCTTTCTAGTAATATAGTGTACATTCTCTTTAACATTTACAACAAATCGGCCCTTTTGGGCGAAAGATTATTTGTCTGACAGTTTTGTTCTGTTGCGGAAATGTCTCTTTTCACGTGTGCATTCTCACTCGATAAATGTGTGTTAACAAGCAAATCCAGCCAAGTCCTGAAGGAATAAAAGTCCAGTGTGCCAGCTCACTGATGCCAACTGTGATTTCCCACAGCTTATAAGTTTTTAGTTTTTTTGTGGTGTTTCTCCAGCTCTAGGATAGATCAAGATGTTTCCTTTTTGGTTGAAGTGTTCACAATCCACATCAGAAAGCTATTACGTGCATTTAAAGTAACAGCTGTGCATGTGTTTCTCCAGTTAAGTAAAATGTAATTTACTTATAGGAATCATATCGATTTTGTGTCTCACAGATAGAACTCAACCAACTAAAAAAAATAATAATTTCTTCTATCTTTGAGGCACCTGCACTTCTTGAGATGTCCAGCTGTATAAACCGTGGTAATGGGCCCTGTAGGCATTTTATATCAAACACAACTTATTAGAGAAAGTCCATCCATTGCTGTCACCCAATTAGGTCTATCCCTACAATATGTTGAGTGGTATATTCCTTAAAATGTTTGTACAGTTTTGGCGCTGAAGAAGTAAGCATTGCTGGTGTTGACTTTACATGCGGCCAAATTAAGATTTTAACCATGAAAATTCAAGGTTGACAGGGTTGGTCTAGACTACACAGTCTGACTGATGTAATGAGGGAGGACGGGGGTGGTCCTGACTTCACAGGCAAATTGATGTTAACAGAACGTTTCAGACTACACGGTCAGACTGATGTTATAGGAGGCAGTCCTGACTTCAGGGGCAAACTGATATTATGGGGGCGGTCCAGACTACACAGCCAGACTGAAGTTATAAATAAGTTTTTGGCATATACAGGTAGAAAGATGTAATGCATTGCAAGGTACTGACTTCAGAGGCAAATTCATTTTATCAGAACGTTTCAGACTACACAGTTAGACTGATGTTATAGGAGGCAGTCCTGACTTCAAAGGCAAACCGCATTATGGACCTGTAATATGCACCTATAGACACTCCATGTGCTGCTGTGTGGTGGGCACATGCCCCGAAATTTCTTTCTGACCGATTCTTACATAATACTGTACATGAGAGCAAAAACTTATGGTGCCTCAGAATTAAGTCGAAGGTAGGTTCAGCATGTTCCCAAACCCCAACAATGTAATTTTCTAACATGTCTCCGTGACAAGAATAAAAACAGGATTATTTCAGAATAATATGCAACGCTAGATTCCCGTATTAAAATTACATATATGTTTATTTTCACTTAGCTGCTATGTTAAGCCATAAAGCACTGTTCAGTGCTTTTTACATATAAAATGTTACATTTCAGTGTTTTGGTTTTTATTGGTTCTCTAGAAACGTAATGATGAAAGAAAGACGAGAGAATCGCTTCCGATAGGAGAATGATTTTTAACTTACCTAATGTTCTTCTCCCTCCATTGCCTTGCTCTCGGTCCCCGTTGTCTTTCATCCAACATGGCCGCCACTGTCTCAGACTTGCACTGGGAGAGTAGTCTGCAAGTATGGGACACGCACCCTCCTCCTTCACTGGTCCATTAATGGGAAGTGAAGGAGGAGGAGGGGGTCGTGTCTCAGACTTACTGACTACGCCCCCTAATCAAGTCTGAGACAGTGGCGGCCATGTTGGATGGAAGATAACCGGGAACGAGGCAATTTTTTTTATAGATGTGAGAAAGAAATTGTGAAATCTTCCAACACATACAGTAAAGGACATTCTCCCCAAGTAGCAATGTTTCTAAGGAAAAATATGGCACCATATGCTCCCATATTCTATGGGAGCATATGGTGCCATATGGAAGTACCATATGGCAGCACACTCAGTGCCTATGGTTGCTGTGTGCATAAGAACTAAAAGTATAATATATATTATTGTTATACTCTAATAAGCTTGTGCTGGAATAAAGTATAGACATGTTCTGCGCAAATGTCTTGAATACAGCCAAAACGAAATCTTTTATGTGACTCCTTTCCATAATTGTGTAGAGCTGACCACACACAAGACAGACAGAAGTGTTAAGTGACAAGCGTCTAGTTGGACATACGTGTTAGTTAGAATCTGGTCTTTTGCCCGGAGCAGTCTGACTAAACTGCCAAATTAAATTAGGAAAAATGGATTTCAAGCCCAACCCATCCCCCACCCGATTAGGAAAATCCTATTTTCTGTGTTTTGTGTCTTTCGTGTGCGTGTATATGTAAAAGAAGTATATTATTTTTTGTTATATATCATGCCATGCCGTATTAAATATGTTGAATATATTCTTTATTTGTTGTAAATAGAAAATACACCTTATTTTTAAAAAAGTTTCATGTATGTAAATTAGGATATTGCTTTACTATTTGTATATAACATGTGCATCCATCAGATGAATAATTTAATGCAAGTCCTTCACATTTTCAGTACTGCCGCTTATATGTCCTAGGTAAACTTCTTGTACAAGTGACATTTGTGCTCAGTATAAAACAGTTACAATGAATATGGCGTATTTCATTTTTATTATATTAATGTAACTTAGGAGTCAATTCTATACAAACTATATGTTTTGCTGAACAATAAAAGAAAATAATAAAATATAATGAAATCCGCCTAAGAAGTGAAATTCATTGGTGGCATCATTTTAGTTACATTTTAGTTTATATATTTGAATACATTTATATATATGTGTAACATTTTAATACATTTTTCCTTTTTTTTTTTATTTTAAACAAAAAGGTTGATGTTTGAAGTCTGCCTTGCCCTATATTTGGTAACTAAGATTTCTAAGTCAATGTGTGACTCCAGGGCTCTACATTCCCAGACAGAGATTACTGTAACGTCTTCATTTAGATCTAAATTTAACTTCTCACTTTGATTCTGCATTACAGCTGCACTTATTACTACATGCAACATTTTTATACAGCAGCGAAAGAAAGGAAGGTTGCAAGAATTGAAGCAAAATGCATGACAGCCAATTATTTTAAAGCAGTGGTTAGAAAAATATTCTATCTATCTATCATCTATCTATCTATCTATCTATCTATCTATCTATCTATCTATCTATCTATCTATCTATCTATCTATCTATCTATCTATCTATCTATCTATCTATCTATCTATCTATCTATCTATCTATCTATCTATCTAACTTTCCACTGAAAAGTTATATTAGACAAAGAGATCCTGAAAAGCTCATAACATAGTCTTATAATTAGTACTGCTTTATTTTAAGTGCTTTCATACTAATTGTTATATAATTGCTAGGATCTGTCAGCAATATATAATTGCTGGTGGTCCGACCACTGGAATACACACTTTTGTCCATACGATGTGTCTGGTATTGCGGCTGAATGACCATTTAAGTTAATGGTGCTGGCTGGGTTACAATTAAGCTCTGTCCGGTGAGAGCCGAAGGGGTCACGGCTCCCAGTAATTGAGAACATTAGAAGGAAATTGTCAATTTACAGATTTGAGCAATGCTAAAAGGGGTTAAATGTTCATTTCACCAATGGCCTCAACAAATACTTTCTCCATTGTTGGTTTAAAAATGCCGCTAGTGGGTGCAGATGTTTCCCTGCCATTCACACAGGAGGTGTTTGGTAGCCCCACACTGGCCTAGGAATATGCTTTTTTTAATGTTCCTTGTCTGAAACAGAAGATGTTCCTCATTACACCATCAGAGACTAACTATTAGGGTAACAGGCCTTGCAACCGGGGTTGGCCCACCTCCTCTGTTAAAGGTGAAAAAAAAGTGTATCTGAGAAGGTATGGCAGAGAGACTGAGCGTGCAACAAATATGTAGAAAGGTTCAGAAAGAAGGAAAATGTATAAAAGGACAAAGAAATTGCAACTTAATCTTAAATAACCCTCAAACCAACAGAGGTCTTATTCCAAATTTTGATATGGGCCCCAGGGTTATGTCATTGGACACTATACTAGTCGGCTTAAATACAGGCAAATATGTCTATATATAGATTCTTGAGTATCTTTTTGTGGATGGTGAGCCAGTACAACACTGCACCAGACTGAAATCTAGATTCTCTCACTAGTGCAGCCTCATGCTTAGGGCCTGTAACGTTAAACAAAGATGCTCAAAAATGGTTTTCACCTTTTTATAGTACATTATAACGCCTTTTATCAATGTTGGGAAGAAGGCTCTTTTAAAGTCTTTTGAAATGTTGTAATTATATGAAGTTATATTTACACTACGACATTCATTCTCAATAATTTCACGTTTATGATAATATTGTAAGTGCCAGTTAAATGACCGTATTGTAGCTCAAAAGATCAGCAGCTTCACCGAGCTAATTTATATAAACATATAACCTACAAAAAAAAAACTTATTAAGAGGGTAAACGGGCTCCTTCACATACTGTAGAACCTAAATAAAAATGTCCAAACTCGTATAAATATGTGCATCTAATTTATTAACACATAAAAAAGCAAACAATAAATGATGGTAATATGATCAGTTAAAACAGAGGAGAAAAATGGGCATAGGATGACAAAGCCCTGTGTACTGAGAATCACAGATCACACCTCCAAAAAAAGACATGCGTAGTGTATAGTAACAACCATCCGTAGCGTTAATATTACAACAATGTAGGCAAGAGCAAGTCGATGTACTGTTAAAAGACACCTACAAGATGCCCAGGCATGGGACCATGTAAAGGGGGTTTCACACTGGGCAATTATCGGGCAGACAAGCGTTCAGGGCAGCGATCAGCATATGAATGAGCAAATGCTCGTTCATCTGCTGATCGTATCGTTTTAAAAAAGTTAAATATTATCGTTGTCGGCAGCACATTTCCCTCTGTAAACCGGGAGACGCACTGCCGACATGATAATAATGTATGGGGACGAGCGATCGGAGTAACAACTGCTCGTCCCCATACATAGCTCCTTGTGACAGGAGCAAAAAAGCGCCGATCAACGATGTCTCGTTGATCGGCACTCGCTGCATCGGTCGATTATCAGCCATTGTAATAGGGGCTTAAGACCACTCTATCATAAAAGTATACAGTATATACTTGAGATAGCAGTGTATACCACTAAAGGTGATTGTATCAGTATATAGGAGATAAAAGTATATAACTCCCAATAAGTAATCATTACCAATGGTGCATATTACAATGCCCCAAGTAATATCCACCCCTGATGCCGCTAAGACGAATATATTGAAGCCATGTGGTCAAAAAAATACAAGGACTCACCCCAAGACATCTTTTTGCGTGAGAGATATCAAGAAGGACCAACCAGAGGTGTTTGTCCACCTCTCACAAAAAAAATTATTTTTTGGACAACGTGGCTGCAATCTATTCGTCTTAGTGACATCATAAGTGGATATTTCTTGGGACATTGTACTATGCACCATTGTTAATGATTACTTTTCGGGAGTTCTAATTTCAATAAAAAGTCTACTGTGTAAAAGTGGCAGAACCTTGTTATTTCCTCTTACAGTAATTTTTGCAAATGTCCTTGCATGTTATGACGTTCTGTCATAGAATGTCCTACAGAATCTTACATATTCAGTTTTACCCATATGATTGTGATTTCCATCTCTTCCTTCCCAAATCACTTTTAAGCTTTTAGAAAACATATGTTGGCTTCAGATCAAGCAAGTCCTTTTGCTTAGTTATAAATTAATTATACATGAAACAGTGAAGAATATTTATGTTTGGAAGTGTATTCATATGGGCGGCATCCACACATTCTGGCATACGACTAATTGGGCTCCGACTGGAAATAGTTTACAAAACTATACACTCCCTGCCATGTGTCAAATGTGAAGAAATGTCAGACTTCATTTTGCAATAAATCTATGCCATGGCGTACATAGAAGAGAGGTAGCCCCATAGAATCAAAATGGGCCCCCCAGTATTGTGCTGAGTTTTGGAACCCATGACAGAAGTTTGGTGTTTCTTTCCCCCTCCACTCCGTTTCCATGACCCTTGGGCCTATTCCCCACTCCCTGGTTTGCTAACAATGCAGATCCTCTGTAAAGTTAAATCCTGAACAGGCTCTCGCTAACTTAGTAGTGAAACAGTTGGGAGGAAGCAGGACCGGGTCTCCTCTCTCCAAGGACCCAGATTAGCCGCATGCTCTGCCTCTATGTTATGAAAGCTCTTGATTCCACAATTGGATGGTTATTGGACCATACATCTGCCAATTAATTTTGATTCTCTTAGCACCATTACCAGAGGTCCCATAGCAAAAGTCAGATCCCCCCCCCCGCAAAATAAAAAAGCCCAGTCAGAGACACAACGATGTATTTTCTAATTGTAGTAATTTGCATGCTCTTTAATTTAATCCACCTTTATCAAAAGTTCTTTCAGTTTTGTCTTGACTGTTTTTACTCCCAACATTGTTCTTACTACTGTCTCAAAATATTGTGCCTGCTGTGCTGCCCCAGGTGCCTCCTAATGTTGCACCTGCTGTTCACCCTTGTGTAGGTCCTGCTGTGCTTTGTGTGCTTTGAATGCTGTCCTGTGACTGCTGTGCCCCATTTTATTGTTTCTGCTATGCACCCTTGTATTTTTTTATTCTGTTCTCCTTTGTAAATGTGCCTTCGGTGTCCCCCATATATTGTTTATTCTGCCCAATCGTACTGTGCTTGCTGCTCCTCAATATACAGTATTGTGCCTGCTGCCCCCAACTCACCTACATTGCCAAATACTCACCTTCATTGCCAAATAGTCACCTTCTTTGCCGTTCCAGCACTATCCCGCTACTTCAGGGTCCATAGCTGTAGTATTAAATTGCTTGTGTCAGGGATACCATGGTTGGGACGGTCCTCGTACACAGGGCTCATAGCAACCACTTGATCTACTTTTATTGGGGGTACTTCACTAACCATTTAATAATGTTTTATTATTACATTTGTAATGTTACTTTCCTACAAAGTGAGATTTTGTACATTTGTTATTATGAACTTAGAGCATAATTTCCCCATATTAACTACCCTTTGCCAATCTACCAAAACCCACATGTGTCTTGATAACCAGTCAGGTGACTTCTCACCAAAATTCGAGGATATCACCTAACTGTTGGGTATATAGGGTATGTTGCTTATTCATCTGACCATTGTGCGACAAATATTGGCATGTTGAATCATATCATTGCTTCAACCTCATTGCAAGATCTAATATTACTGTAATACGAAGTATTGCGGTAGCCTCAGCCTTAAAGTTAATGTCCACTTTTTAACACCTTGTTGCTATTAAGTTCAACATTCTGTGCTGATTAATTTCTAATTTTATCTTTCTAGCAGTCACAGCCTTGTTCTTCTGATACAGAGCACCAAATTCCCTGCATAGACAGAGTTAAACTCCTGGCTAGCTACTGCCGCCACTCGAGGTAGCATAAGAACTTACTGAATCCTTTTTTTTACATTTAACTCAATAATAAAACAGTATGCAATGAACTCTTTGGCTCCCTCTAGTGGTGTCTGCAGCTAGCCAGGAGTGTGTATTGGATTTGGAGCATTGTATCAGAAAAAAACTAAACAGTGTGCAATGGTCGACATTCACTTTAAAGAAAGAATGTGCAGTTGTTTTCTAGAACATATTCTCTATACAGGCAAAGTAGTTCACATCATTTACTGGTACTATTAGTTGTTTTCGACTACATGATATTATTTCGTACATTTGTAATGTGTGAGTCATAGAAAAAAAAATAACAATCTGAGCCTGGCATTTTTTTTCATTTCTTGTTTGTAGTAAGAGAGGTCTCTGAGTATTGTAGAGTCATATTGGATCTGGGATTCTTCAAATTCTTTTTTTGAGTGAAAACATAATTAAATATGGAGACTTTTAAGATTGGCTGGCCCAGATCAACTTACAAAAAGCGTGTGTTCCTTCTCCAATGCTCAGAGGTAACAATAAATGCCTCCAACCTAGCATTTAATGGGCCAACACTTAAAGTACACAACCCTGCCCATTGGGTTAACAACTTTCCCAAAAGTACTTACCAAGTTACTGATGTAATGTTGGCTGAGCCAATACAGAGACTCACATACAGGTACAAAGACAAGGTCTATGGCTACGTAAAGGCAGACAATAAACACACGCCGAAAGAAAAACAGGCTAAACAAACCCTAAAGATTTTACAAAATTTGTCAATTCTTGTTTAGTATTTACCACCAATCAAAGCAAGATAACTTTTTGGAAAAATTTGGGATTTTTTATTTAATTAACCCATGTTTCTTTATTTTCTCAATAAATATTTTCATTTACGTAGATCCTTGACCGGGGGGGACATGTGTTTGCTTGGGCACAATTGGGTGCCTGCATGGTCGCAGTGCTGTCATAGTACAACAGTTTGCATTAATAGCTTCCCACCTCCATTGTACTATTACGGCACAAGGAAGGGGTTAGTGTTGAGTATGAAATGACGCTGGACCCCACATACAATACTTCCTGCTAGAACGAAATTCAGCAAAACTTGCATTTCCACCAAACATACTGGATCCCCAGGCGTTGTCGCATCTTTGCACTTTGGAAGTGTAGCTGAATCTCATGACGTCCTCACACAAATCTACAGGACTTCTGCCATGGTTTATTTACAGAATACATACTGAAAAATTGTAAGACATTTTTCAGTTATTTTCTTTTCTTTGCAGCTGGGGGCCACTATGAGTTGGTACATGAAGTAATTCTAATGTTTCTAGTGTTTCTAATGACCTAACCTTCCTCTAATATGAGTAGTTCAGATGTTTTTGTGTTTCTTTAATTCTTATCAGGATATAAGATCATTGCTTGGAATATAATAAAAATATATACCGTATTCTAATTTTATTTTGTCTTCATATACCTCAATCAGATCTGTTTTGTAATTTTCAGCTCAGTTGAATGGCCCACAAAGTACTGACAAATCCATCAAATTTCCCCATCTTCTGCAGTACCATTAAACCCAATAATATATTTCTTGGTTGAGAATTTTTTTAAAGGGTTTGGAACCGTGCTGTAATGACTGCTGTCGCGGACTTCCGCCGCACCTCATCGTCGGACGGCTGTGACCTCAGCCTCCTGGCCGTCTGCCAGCATCTCCCTCCATGGAGACGCCAGCTCACATAGCCTTCCCGGCCTGGACTGAGTATTAGGGTGCGCGCGCGCTCAAACCTGGTCTTAAAGGTCCAGCGCGCGCACTCACTACATTTTCCCTAACCTATCCCCAGATCACCCTGGACAATAAAAAGGGCTCCACCCTTCAACTCCTTGCCTGAGCATTGATGTCGTCTACCCATGTCCGTATTGCAAATGGTCCCTTAGTGTTATCCTGCTCCCAGTGTTCCCGTGCCCTGCTACCTGTATCCTGTATCCCGTGCTGTTTGTTCATAAGCCTTTTCTAGTGTTGGAGTTGTGTTGACTCATCTGACACGCCTGCTGTCATACACCATGTCTGGTGTCATCTGCCACTCCTGGTATCTTCTGCCATTTCTGGCGCTACCTGCCACGTCAAGTTCCATCTGTGCCAAAATCTCTGCTACTGTCTGGACTCTCTCAGTTACCCTTGTGCTAAGAACTTTGCATAGACTTTGCATAGACTGTTACTTGGCAAGCTGCCACTCCGCTTCAGCAGAGCGGCCTAGTGGGTCCACATACCCCTAGATCATGACCAGTGGCGTATTAAGTAGACGATGGGCCCTGGGCTGTTACCCAAACTTGGGCTCCCCTTGCGCACCGCCGCCCTGCCGCGCCGTAACTATGTTTAACACTACCTTTTTGGGCAAGCATTAACAAATGGGTGTTACGGATTCCCCTTGTCACAGGGCTGTGTCCCTACATACTGACAGTATCACACTGTGCAGGGACACATCCTCCTGACAAGGGGAATTGTCTATCAGTCCTGGACGGCAGAAAGACTTTTTGTGAAATACAAGGATTTCCTATAATAAACAAGTCAGGAGAGGTGACAGATTCTCTATAAATCTAGTGACTCACATGTGACAACGTCTCAGATTCTAGTAGTTTTTTTCCGCTTTTCTTCTCCATCCGATCCAGAGCACATGACGACTGCTCCCGGCCATGACTGATTTCTGCAGAATTTGCCACTCAGATGTCTTCGACTCCTCACTTTTCCAACATTTCCACACCTATAAATGAAAATAAAGTTATCATGGTGCCACATACTGTACCCCTAAATATAATAGCACCAAACACTGCGCGCCTGAATATAATAATACCACACACTGTAAAACACCACATACACACAGCCCCTGTACATAGTGCCACACACAGCCCCCTGTACATAGTGCCACACACAGCCCCCTGTACATAGTGCCACACACAGCCCCTATGGATATTACACCCCCCCCCATAGATACTGCCACACACAGCCCCCTGTACATAATGCCACACACAGCCCCCTGTACATAGTGCCACACACAGCCCCTGTAGATATTACACCCCCCCATAGATAGCGCCACACACAGTCCCCTGTACATAGTGGCACACCCAGCCCCTGTAGATATTACACACCCCCATAGATAGCGCCACACACAGCCCCTATAGATAACACATATCCCCCCTGTAGAGAGCGTTACACACAGCCCCCTATAGATACAAATGAATATCCCCCCAAACGGAAATCTATAGCAAAGTTTCCATCAACATTGAGATCAATGGTGATGCAAACGGAAGCTAAGGTTTTCATTTGCCTTTCTGTTGAGGGGTTAACCAGACGGAACCCCTCAACGCAAGGGCAGCGGTGATGTGAAGAGGGCCCATGTGCATGTGTGATACTGTTTGTTGGACCCTGTATCTAAGCCTAAGGTAGAGGAGGGGTAAGTACTGTCAGTTACTATAGCAACAGGGGCCCGTGTAATTTATTACATAGGCCCCAGTTACTATAGTAACTTTTCATTGATGTGTGAATGTGGCTGCCGCTAGCACCGGGGCCCCCTTCGGTGCTAGCGACAACCCATCGGGCATGAGGGGGGCCGTGCTATCATGTGTGGTTCGGCCGGCCATGGGCTCCCCGGGAGCCTTGGGCCCCGGGCGGCCGCCCGAACCGCCCTAATGATAATCCGCCACTGATCGTGACACATGCAGGATTGAAATCTTACTGATGTTATCTAGAATTGCATTGTTGCAGTTGTGGATGTCCCCTATTGTCCTAAAACTTCAGTATGGAAGGACATAACTAAGTGTAACATACATTTGAAAGAGGAATTTATTCTCAAGCTAAACAAACAAGGAAATTCCATGCTATTTGGACTAAATAGTCACTTTATAGGCCAGAAGGAACCAAGTAGCAGACTTGTAGCCATTTCTCCTGCTCAATCTTCTCAGATACTTTGTATTCTTTTTCATTCTACAACCCCCCCCCCCCCTTTCCATTGCTATACAGCAGAGCAGAGGCATAAGTTGAATCTTCTGGGCCCCAATGCAAAATCTGTAACAGGTCCCCCCACTTACCATATGCCATTTATTATAGTGATGTCTTCTTATGTGGCAGAGCCACCATTGGGCCCCTCAGGCTTCAGGGCCCGAATCCACTATGCTCCCGGTAGAGGTGCTTAACCATTTGTAGGCTACAAGACACTTTCACATACAACAGGTGTTGCTGAGCTACAATTCATATTAATAGGGAAAAAAACCTATGAATGAAAGGATCAGGTGATATGACTCTTACTTTAGTGTTAACTGCCAGTGATATCGTTTTGATCCTGGTACTAAATACTTATCAATCTATGACCTTCCTGGTGTCATTGGCGCACAATATTTTCTGGAACCAACTACCATGGGTGCTGAGATCCACATGTGGCTCCTGGGCCGCTGGTTGCGAAGCACTGTAATATAGGTATCATTCCTCTGGCCGTATACCATTTTTACAGATTATTACATTATGCTCCTTCAGCAGCTTCAAAGATAATCATTGACATGGTAAATAATATAATCATTGACACAGTGATGGTAAATATTTGTTTTACCCTTACTTCTCATATATTAGTTTGGCGCTCCTTGTTGGTTCTAGTCTAGTGTAAAAGAAAAGTTGCGTAGTTGCCTATTACAACCAATCAAGTTGCTGCTTTCATTTTCCATGGGCCTCCAAAAAATGAAAGCTGTAATTGAATAGGTTGCTGTGGGCAACTGCACCTTTTTTTCCTTTGCCCTAGTTTTTTTAAATCTCCCTCTATGTGCCTTTCAATGTGGCAACTTCTAGAAATGGGGTAACTTACTAATATATCTCCAGGGCCACTATGCAAAATCTATAACAGAGCACCCACATACTATGTACAATGTATAACACTGGTGTATTCCTTTGTGTCAGAGTGGCCCCTCAATGACAAGGGCCCAGTTGTGACTCCTACCTATGCACCCCCTATAGCTACACCCCTGGCTTCAATATATCCTTACATGATCAGCAGCTAAGCATAACATGAGTGAAAACATTATTATCTAGGATATAAGATTTTGACAAAGTACTTATATAAGTTTTCCGGTTCTACTTGTATATTTCCTCGTTAAGAGTAAAAATTTTGATCCATTATGAATAAAAAAATATTGTGCATGGATGAATGACAAATGAGTTAAATAATGTTTCCTCTGGTTGTCTCGGGAGACATAATGATTCCACATGGAATTCAGACGAATAATTTATGAGAGTAAAAAGTCAAGTCAATCTTGTTCTGGAAATTGCCCTAAGGTAATGTGATTTAATGAGTCTACATCCCAACAGCATATGACAAATGCACAAATAAAGAAATCTTTCTGCCTTGTGACACTAAACTGGGTGCATTTATTTCCAAAATAGTATTGAAATGGATCTACAGTAAATGATATATATATATGATATCTAAAAAGCTGCACATAATTCCCCAAATCCTGTTTTAATTGGTAGAGGGAAGCAGCACTATTTTGATATTTACTAAGGGACCCTCTGCCCTATGTACACTCTGGAGGATTTCCACGTGAATGTATGTGCATTGCGCCGTTTTGTTAAAGTAGTCCAATTAAATTCTGCAGTAATTCCTTGTGCCGGAACAGCACATACCATGGAGAGTTGTATAGGCTGTATTCTACTGTAGGTACATGCTGTATTCTACTGGCAGATTCACATGGGAATGATGTGGAAATTCCTTAAAGCATATTATTAGATTGGATGGCCACAAAAAAAATTGAGGCAGATTTGCTACTGTGTCTTGCTTAATATGGGTGTAGCTTAAAAATAGGCCAATCGAATGGTATAAGGAAGAGAAAAGTGTCATGCAAAATGTGTTAAATTGAACATACAATATGCACCACTGTGATAAATTTGGCGCATTTTGTGCCTGCCGGGTCTATGTAACTATTAGAAAGCATGTATAAATGTGGGGCATTCTGTGCAATTCCAATGATAATCTTTTTAATTCTGTTCGGGCCATTTTGGATTACCTCATTGAGTTAAACATTTTTATTTAGAATGACAATAAAAAAAATTATTGCATTCTATCAGTTGAATACAAAGACATTAAAGGGCCCTAGAGTAAAGATCATGGTAGCACAGACCCCACAAAAATAACAAACCAATAAATAACACAGACAACTGAATATTGGATAATAAAGGCCACAATGTTTATTAAGGGTAACATAAAATCAATAATAATTCAAATATATAAATAACCATAAATTAAAATCAAGAAAACCGATATCATAAAAGACCAAGTCCGCCCAGCATTAGCTGGATGACAAAACCCCTCTAATAAACATCATGACAGGAAGGAAATTCAGAGCATAAGGGAGGGAGGGTGGGCGACGGTCCGGCCTCCAGACGAACTGCTTGACCACGAAGAAAACTCGCTCATTTGTAGATCAGTTTCCCGCCTTTTGGAATTCAAATGTCCAATCAGCTGTTCCTCTGAGAAAAACTGCCTGGAAATAGCAGACTCTGGAACCTGCATATGCAGTTAGCACGGCTGACCTTGACCAATCAGCTGTTCACCAGGATACATCTGCCTGGAGATAGAAACAACTGGAACCCGCTCATACCACCTGTACAGCTTACACAGGAGACGTCAGTATGGTAAGTACCATTCTACTATATGGAAAAAAGAAGGGTAAAGGGGGGAGAAAAATACACAAACACAAATCCATGCTACACAACAACCCTAAATACCAGTAAAACAATTTTTTTCGGGCTCGTGTGACCATCTGTCTCCCAAGCAAATAGCTCTGGGGACCCCTGTCAATATGGGCCCACTGTTTTGGTGCTGGGTTTTGCCATCAAGGACAGAAGGAACTAGTGTTTAATTCCCTTTCCACGCCCTTTGCATGACCCTTGTGTGCTGACGATGAAATTCCCCTGGTGAGAGAAGTCTTGCACGTGTTCTTGTCACCTGCTAGTGAAGGACATGAGACCACGGCTCGACCTCCTCTCTCCAAGGGCCCCATAGCGGATTCATAGTTGTCTCTATGGTACTCTTGCCCTTGCCTTCTACAATAAAGGAAATAATTTTTTTCAGAGATCTACAATAGCTAATATTTTACACACTTACATCACTCGACATGTGGTGAGGATGAGTGAAGTCTACATATTACTAAATATATTTAAAAAATTGAGTTATTCTTCTTATTTATCATAAAGAAAAAAAATAACATTCCTTGCTGAGTACAAACTATGTAACCGTTTCCTGCAATGTGACGGATCCCTGACTGTCTAAGACCATCTGGATGATCATGGAAGGGAATATATGATGTATGCAGAGAGGCAGCCGTGCTAAAGAGTCCCCAAGGAACACAGTTTAAGCTGGTTATATTGCAAGTGGTTATATTGCAAGTGGTTGTGTTCCTGACCCAATTATCTGGGTAATTGAGGAAAACAGTATCAGTTTTCAATAGGTAATTCTGCAATGTGCATCATACATAGCCTCCATTACATGTGCAATGCTTCATATTACCCCTGTGCCAATAAGACGTGATGGCCCTACAATGTGATCATGATGGACATTCCATGACAGATTAACATTTGTCTTCTAGATTTTCTGCTGTTTCAGTTCATCTGAGTTTATGAATATCGCCATTCATGACACATAAGGTTTATAATTCAGCCACATTCTGAATTTACACACGTAACTCCCCCATTAGCCTTACCGCTCATTATCTTGATGCCACCTCCAAAACCAAACCTAAGGGTCAGCTCACAGTAAATACTGCAGATTTTCTGCAATGGAATTTGCTGCTGAAAATCCGCAAATACAGTAGCAGCAAAGTGGATGAGATAAAACAAATCTTATCCACACGCTGCATAAATACTGAGTGGAAAAAACGCTCAGAAACTGACCTACAGTGCAGAATTTTATTCAGTAGCATGTCAATTGTATTTGCGTAAACACTGCTTATTTGTTGCGGGTTTTCCCCATTGAATTCAATGGGAGGTAAATCCTGCAACAATAGCAGTTGTTGCGTTTTTTGCGGCGGACCTCAGAAAAAAATAAATCTCATACTTACCCAGAAGTCGGTGTTCCTCCCTCCAGCTCGGCCTCCTGGGATGATGTTTCATCCCATCTGACCAGTGCAACTAATCACAGGTTGTGCCGTGGTCACATTGGATAAAACGTCATCCCAGGAGGCCGGCCTGCTAGCAGGCCGGTAAAGTATTGCAGTTCAGCGTTGCGAAAAGCTTCACCACAGTTTAGTGCGTTTTTTCCCCGGAATTCCCTGCGGATATGCTGCGTGCTTTTACGCAGCGTATGCGCCCCGTGTGAACTCAGCCTTATTGTAAGCGCAAGACAATTATGTTTTCTATGTGGCCAGATCTAGTGATGCCAATTATAACCCTGAATTGTTCCAAATTGTAGTGCTCACAGCAGACAATGCCCACAATAGGGTCACCAAATACCTACAGTGAAGGAAATAAGTATTTGATCCCTTGCTGATTTTGTAAGTTTGCCCACTGTCAAAGACATTAACAGTCTAGAATTTTTAGGCTAGGTTAATTTTACCAGTGAGAGATAGATTATATATATATATAAAAAAAAAGAAAATCACATTGTCAAAATTATATATATTTATTTGCATTGTGCACAGAGAAATAAGTATTTGATCCCCTACCAACCATTAAGAGTTCAGCCTCCTCCAGACCAGTTACACGCTCCAAATCAACTTGGTGTCTGCATTAAAGACAGCTGTCTTACATGGTCACCTGTATAAAAGACTCCTGTCCACAGACTCAATTAATCAGTCTGACTCTAACCTCTACAACATGGGCAAGACCAAAGAGCTTTCTAAGGATGTCAGGGACAAGATCATAGACCTGCACAAGGCTGGAATGGGCTACAAAACCATAAGTAAGACGCTGGGTGAGAAGGAGACAACTGTTGCTGCAATAGTAAGAAAATGGAAGACATACAAAATGACTGTCAATCGACATCGATCTGGGGCTCCATGCAAAATCTCACCTCGTGGGGTATCCTTGATCCTGAGGAAGGTGAGAGCTCAGCTGAAAACTACACGGGGGGAACTTGTTAATGATCTCAAGGCAGCTGGGACCACAGTCACCACGAAAACCATTGTTAACACATTACGCCGTAATCGATTAAAATCCTGCAGTGCCCGCAAGGTCACCCTGCTCAAGAAGGTACATGTACAGGCCCGTCTGAAGTTTGCAAATGAACAACGGAATGATTCTGAGAGTGATTGGGAGAAGGTGCTGTGGTCAGATGAGACTAAAATTGAGCTCTTTGGCATTAACTCAACTCGCCGTGTTTGGAGGAAGAGAAATGCTACCTATGACCCAAAGAACACCGTCCCCACTGTCAAGCATGGAGGTGGAAACATTATGTTTTGGGGGTGTTTCTCTGCTAAGGGCACAGGACTACTTCACCGCATCAATGGGAGAATGGATGGAGCCATGTACCGTCAAATCCTGAGTGACAACCTCCTTCCCTCCACCAGGACATTAAAAA
The DNA here is from genome assembly GCF_050947455.1 of Rhinoderma darwinii. Lineage (NCBI taxonomy): Eukaryota > Metazoa > Chordata > Amphibia > Anura > Rhinodermatidae > Rhinoderma > Rhinoderma darwinii. The sequence goes on along the minus strand of NC_134694.1, from coordinate 22,782,362 downwards.
TGGCTCATGGCTGGGTCTTCCAGCACGACAATGACCCGAAACATACAGCCAATCAACAAAGGAGTGGCTCAAAAAGAAGCACATTAAGGTCATGGAGTGGCCTAGCCAGTCTCCAGACCTTAATCCCATCGAAAACTTATGGAGGGAGCTGAAGATCCGAGTTGCCAAGCGACAGCCTCGAAATCTTAATGATTTACAGATGATCTGCAAAGAGGAGTGGGCCAAAATTCCATCTAACATGTGTGCAAACTGTAGCGCCCATGGCCGCGGGCCGTCGGGTTTACTCACCTCCCGACGCCCGCAGCCATGGATCTGTGAGCGCTGGCCTCCGTCTCCCTCCTAGGAGATGCCAGCGCTCACTTCCGCTCCATTCGGCTGGATCCCGTAGGGTGCGCGCGCACGCTCGCGCCCGGCCTTAAAGGGCCAGCGCGCGCAATTAGGAAATTGTCATCACCATCAACTGCCACGATTTCCTGGTCTATAAGAAGGCCCCTGGCCTTCTAATCCTTGCCTGAGCGTTGATAGTCTTTCCCAGTCTGTCTCGCAAATGGTTCCTTAGTGTCTCCCGTTCCAGCTGTTACCCGTGCCCTGTTACCGTTCCTGTATTCCGTGTTGTTCCTGTGCCTACCCGCGTTCAAGTGTCATCTGCCACATCAAGTGCCATCTGCCACGTCAAGTGCCATCTGCCACGTCAAGTGCCATCTGCCACGTCAAGTGTCTTCTGCCACGTCAAGCGCCATCTACCACGTCAAGTGCCATCTGCTATGTCAAGTGCCATCTGCCACGTCAAGTGTCATCGGATACTGCCCGCCACGTCTGGCGCCACTTGCCGCACCTGCCTCCATCCGTGCTGAAGCCACAGCCACCACCCGGACTATTTCAGGTACCCAAGCATACTGTCTACCATTTACTTCTGCTTAGACTGTGACCTGGTCAGCTGCCTCCCCGCTACGGCGGAGCGGCCTAGTGGGTCCACATACCCTGTGCCCGTGACAGTACACTCAGGCCATGGAACCCGCTGGCCAGCCCAAGACCCCAGTACAGAAGATTCAGACAGAGATGCATGACCTACGCATACGTCAGGATCAACTCCTTGAGGCGGTGAATTCTATCCTGGTCCGCCTGGATCTACTCGCTGTTCCACCCCCGGTTCTTCCCCCTGAAGCTGTTGCTGTGCCACTGCCTGCTGCTCCCCCTGTTTGTTCCGGATCCTCAGTTCCTCTGCCTTTTCCTCCTCGCCACGACGGTGACCCCAGAGCATGTAGAGGATTTCTCAACCAATGCACGGTGCATTTTAGGCTACGGCCTCATCTCTTCCCCTCCGAGGAGGCCAAAGTGGCATTTATTATCTCCCTCCTCGCTGGCAAGGCCCTCGCATGGGCAAACCCAATCTTGGAGCAACAAGGACCTGTATCCGCGGACCTAGCCTTGTTCCTGCAGTCCTTTCGTGCCGTGTTCGAGGAGCCGGGTCGAACATCCTCTGCCGCAGCCACTCTGCTGACCCTCAAGCAAGAGGGCTCCACAGTAGGGGAGTATGCTATCTCCTTCCGTACCCTAGCAGCCGAGCTGGCATGGAACAATGAGGCACTGGTGGCGACCTTCTGGCAGGGACTGTCCTCTCACATCAAGGACGAACTGGCAGCCCGCGACCTTCCTTCTACCTTGGATGCCCTCATCCTGTTAGCCACCCGGGTTGACATGAGAATCCGGGAGCGCTCTCAAGAGGTTTGTCAGGAGAGCCGGGCCCACAGACCAGCACCCTCTGCCCAGAGACCACTATTGTCCACTCCTAGTGCGCTACCTGAGGAACCCATGCAGGTAGACAGAGTCCGGTTATCTGAACAGGAGAAGCAGCGCAGACGCTCCTCTGGACTTTGTATGTATTGTGGCCTCAAGGGTCATTTTGTGCGCCAATGGCCACAGAAACCGGGAAACTCCAGTACCTAGGGTTGATTGGAGAGGCAACTCTAGGTGGAACGTCTCCAAACGTTAAAACCTCTTCCAAATTGTCTATACCTGTGGCCATCGTCTCCGGACAGACTTCACATCCTTCCTCCGCCTATCTTGACTCTGGAGCGGCTGCTAATTTTATCAACCAGGATCTAGTTGACCGGTTTCAACTACCCACAGTCCGTCTGGAGAGACCCCTGGCAGTTGCTTCTGTGAATGGTCTACCGTTGCCTGATCCGATCATGCTCATCACTGAGCCGTTGACACTACGGGTCGGAGCTCTTCACTCGGAACAGATCTCCTTCCTGGTACTACCCAAGGCTATCAATCCTATCCTGCTGGGTCTGCCGTGGCTCCGTCTACACGCCCCGACACTCGACTGGAATTCTGGAGAAGTTCTTCAATGGGGTTCCAGATGCCATAGCCATTGCCTGTCACAAGTCCGTCCTGTTGTGCCTCCTCTGCCTCAGTCACTCTCCGATCTACCTTCTCAGTATGCCAGTTTTGCAGATGTCTTTTGCAAACGAGAGGCTGAGACGTTGCCTCCACATCGGAATTACGACTGTCCCATTGAACTGGTTCCCAATGCTTCTCTTCCCCGTGGACGAGTATATCCTCTCTCCTTGCGAGAGACTTTATCGATGTTAGCCTATATCAAGGAGAACTTGGAGAGGGGTTTTATTCGAAAATCTTCCTCCCCGGCCGGGGCAGGATTCTTCTTCGTTAAAAAGAGAGATGGATCTCTCCGACCCGGCATTGATTACCGTGGTCTCAATCAGATCACGGTCAAGAACAAGTACCCGTTGCCACTCATTTCCGAGCTGTTTGATCGCATACGAGGAGCCAAAATTTTTTCCAAGCTAGATCTGCGGGGGGCCTATAATCTAATCCGGATTCGCCGTGGTGACGAATGGAAGACGGCATTTAACACCCGCGATGGGCACTACGAATACCTAGTGATGCCCTTCGGACTGTGTAACGCTCCCGCAGTATTTCAGGAGTTCGTTAATGACATCTTCCGATATCTCCTCTATACGTGTGTTGTAGTTTATCTCGATGATATTCTAATTTTCTCCCCAGATCTGATGACCCATCGGAGGCATGTTCGTCAAGTTCTTCTGCGACTAAGAGAGAATCGCTTGTATGCCAAGTTAGAGAAATGCACCTTTGAGAAGAAGTCTTTGCCCTTCCTGGGCTATGTCATCTCGGATCAAGACCTTAAGATGGACCCTGAGAAGCTAAAGTCTGTCCTGGAATGGCCACGTCCTCAAGGCCTAAGGGCCATACAGCGGTTCCTGGGTTTCGCCAATTTCTACCGGCAGTTTATTCCGAACTTTTCTTCTCTGACGGCCCCCATCTCTACCCTTACCAAGAAGAGTGTGAACGCCAAGGTTTGGACTCCAGAGGCAGAGTCCGCATTCATTAGCCTCAAGACAGCCTTCACCTCAGCTTCAATCCTCCATCACCCTGACGTATCTCAGCAGTTCTCACTGGAAGTTGACGCTTCCTCTGTTGGTGCAGGCGCACTTCTGTTCCAGAGGAGCTCCAAAGGAAAGGCAGTAGTATGTGGCTACTACTCAAGACTGTTTTCCTCTGCTGAGCGCAACTATTCCATTGGAGATCGGGAGCTACTGGCTATCAAATTGGCCCTGGAGGAGTGGAGACATCTTCTGGAGGGCGCTGCTCACCCCATCCTGATCTTCACCGACCACAAGAATCTTACTTACCTTCAGTCTGCTCAACGACTGAATCCCCGTCAAGCCAGGTGGTCACTGTTCTTAACCCGTTTCCAATTTCTGCTCCACTACCGTCCCGCTGACAGGAATGTGAGGGCCGATGCCTTGTCCAGATCATTTGAGATGGAAGACACGGTGGAGTCCCTTCAGACGATCATAGACCCATCCTGCGTTGTCACCGCCAATCCTCTGCAGCTTAGAGATATCCCTCCGGGGAGAACTTTTGTTCGGTTGGCAGACCGAAAAAGAATTCTCCGCTGGGGACACTGTTCTAAACTGGCTGGGCACGCTGGTGTCCGTAAAACCCAAGACCTGGTCACTCGTCACTTCTGGTGGCCCACGCTACCTAAGGATGTTCTGGACTTTGTCTCTGCTTGCACGGTGTGTGCCTCCAACAAAGTGACTCACAGCAAGCCTGCCGGCCTGCTTCAACCCCTGCCTGTACCCAGTGCCCCCTGGCAGCACATTGCTATGGACTTCGTCACGGACCTTCCTCTCTCAGCAGGATGCAACACCATCTGGGTGGTGGTGGACCGGTTCTCTAAGATGGCACATTTTATCCCGCTGACCGGCCTACCCTCTGCTCCTCAACTGGCAAGTCTCTTCATTCTGCACATCTTCCGCTTGCATGGCTTGCCTCTTCACATTGTTGTCGACCGGGGGGTTCAGTTTACCTCCAAGTTCTGGAGAGCCCTCTGTAAACTCCTGGATGTGAGTTTGGACTTTTCCTCTGCCTATCACCCCCAGTCCAATGGGCAAGTTGAGAGGATCAACCAGATCATGGAAAATTATCTCCGCCACTTCATCTCTTCACAGCACGATAACTGGGTACAGCTTCTTCCATGGGCGGAGTTTTCATATAATAACCACACAAGTGAGTCCACCACTTCCACTCCGTTTCACATCGTGTACAGTCAACACCCCAGAGTCCCTCTTCCTGTGTCGACTTCATCTCAGGTACCCGCTGCTGACTCTGCATATGGGGACTTCCTGCAAATCTGGCAACAGACCCGGTCCTCTATTTTGCTGGCGGTCGAACGCATGAAGCGAAAGGCAGATACTAGGAGAAGAGAGCCGCCTCAGTATCTTCCGGGGACTAAAGTCTGGCTGTCCTCTCGGAACATTCGCTTGAGGGTGCCCTCATACAAGTTCGCTCCCAGGTTCCTTGGTCCTTTCGAGGTCCTGCAACAAATTAACCCGGTCTCCTATAAGCTGCGGCTGCCTCCTACCCTCAGAATCCCTAACTCCTTCCATGTGTCCCTCCTGAAACCAGTGGTCCTGAACCGCTACAGCAAGACCTCTAGTCCCACAGTTGCTCCCAGCGGTCCTTCTGATGTATTTGAGGTAAAGGAGATCCTGGACCGCAAGAGAGTAGGAGGAAGGACTTTCTATTTGGTAGACTGGAGAGGGTTTGGTCCTGAGTAGAGGTCCTGGGAGCCAGAAGAGAACCTCAGTGCTCCTGCCTGCTCTTATTAAAAAGTTCCTCTCTCACTCTGGCCCCAAGAAGAGGGGGCGTAAGAGGGGGGATACTGTAGCGCCCATGGCCCATGGTTTACTCACCTCCCGACGCCCGCAGCCATGAATCTGTGAGCGCTGGCCTCCGTCTCCCTCCTAGGAGATGCCAGCGCTCACTTCTGCTCCGTTCGGCTGGATCCCGTAGGGTGCGCGCGCACGCTCGCGCCCGGCCTTAAAGGGCCAGCGCGCGCAATTAGGAAATCGTCATCACCATCAACTGCCACGATTTCCTGGTCTATAAGAAGGCCCCTGGCCTTCTAATCCTTGCCTGAGCGTTGTTAGTCTTTCCCAGTCTGTCTCGCAAATTGTTCCTTAGTGTCTCCCGTTCCAGCTGTTACCCGTGCCCTGTTACCGTTCCTGTATTCCGTGTTGTTCCTGTGCCTACCCGCGTTCAAGTGTCATCTGCCACGTCAAGTGCCATCTGCCACGTCAAGTGTCTTCTGCCACGTCAAGTGCCATCTGCCACGTCAAGTGCCATCTGCCACGTCAAGTGTCTTCTGCCACGTCAAGTGCCATCTGCCACGTCAAGTGCCATCTGCCACGTCAAGTGTCATCGGATACTGCCCGCCACGTCTGGCGCCACTTGCCGCACCTGCCTCCATCCGTGCTGAAGCCACAGCCACCGCCCGGACTATTTCAGGTACCCAAGCATACTGTCTACCATTTACTTCTGCTTAGACTGTGACCTGGTCAGCTGCCTCCCCGCTACGGCGGAGCGGCCTAGTGGGTCCACATACCCTGTGCCCGTGACACAAACCTCATCATCAACTACAAAAAACGTCTGACTGCTGTGCTTGCCAACAAGGGTTTTGCCACCAAGTATTAAGTCTTGTTTGCCAAAGGGATCAAATACTTATTTCTCTGTGCACAATGCAAATAAATATATATAATTTTGACAATGTGATTTTCTTTTTTTTTTTTTTTTTTATATAATCTATCTCTCACTGGCAAAATTAACCTAGCCTAAAAATTCTAGACTGTTCATGTCTTTGACAGTGGGCAAACTTACAAAATCAGCAAGGGATCAAATACTTATTTCCTTCACTGTATACAATAGTGTAAACTTGCCAATATTTCACACTGCAGTGCTATACATTAATATAGGCCAAATGGTAGTGCCAATATAGTAATAACATCATCCCAAAATTGCTCATATCAGTGTGTTCACCACACAAAATAACCACCTAAAATTTTTGCCAGCCTAATAGCAGTGATCACAGAGTACAAGTACACAGAATTGGGGGGAATGTATTAAGACTGGTGTTTCTGATGCCAGTATTAGTCTAAAGAGTACTGGAGTAAGATGCGCCTAATTTGTTAAGAGGCACATGCTTCTTAAATAAATTAGGCGCATCTCTGGTCATCATGCGGCTATAATTTGTACAGATTTGGTCTAAAATTTACGCAAATTTCTGGCATAAATTATAGTTAATTTTTCAGGCTGCGGAAGATCATGCCCCGTCCGCTATGCCCTCCCCACTATTGGGTCAGATGAGTAGCATTCCAGGACAATCCCAGAAAACCAGCACTGTTAGGGTATGCTCACACAGGCTATTTTCAGCCGTTTTTCTGGCCATAAACATCCCGAAAAACGGCTGAAAACTCGTAAGGAGAGCACCTAAAAACATCTGCTCATTGATTTCAATGGGAAATACGTCGTTCTGTTCCGATGGGGTGTTTTCTTCATGCCTCACTTTCCAAAAATGGCACGTAAAAAGACCTCCGCGAAAAAGAAGTGAATGTCACTTCTTGGGACGTTTTTGGAGCCGTTTTCATTGACTATAGAAAAACAGCTCCAGCAAAACGCGAGTTGCTAAAAAAACTTCTGAAAATCAGGAGCTATTTTCCCTTGAAAACAGCTCCATATTTTCAGACGTGTTTAGTTAAGCGTGTGCACACACCCTTAGGGCTTATTTACACGAACGTGATATACGTCTGTGCAACGCGTGTGATTTTCACGCAGCGTATGTCCACTGCGTGAAACGATCGAAGTGTCCTATATTTGTGCGTTTCTCGCGCATCACGCACCCATTGAAGTCAATGGGTGCGTAAAAATCACGTGCAGCACACGGAAGCACTTCCATGTGACGCGCGTGATTCGCGCAAGAGCAGTCAAAACATGTGCTTTTCTGTTTACAAACATACAGAGTGTCATAATGATGGCGGCTGCGTGAAAATCACGCAGCCGCGCATCATATGGTGTTAACACACGGAGCTGTTAAGTGCCTTTTGCGCTCGCAAAACGCACACGCTTGTGTAAATCCAGCCTTACACTGAATAAAGAATATACATTCCTCAACATTGAAATTGCAAAACCACAAAGGAAACATTTTAGAATTGTGGAAATCACAGGATCGATAGTCATGTTAATGATATGCAAATGATAAAAAAATGGAAACAAAATATTCCAACCATCTTGATTTATTCAGTATCGAGTATGAGCGCCACGCGCAGAAATACATGCACGCACATTCTTTGACATGCTACCAATGAGGTTATTAATGTTTGCCTGAAGAATGTTATGCCACCTGAAAGCACTTGGGCACACAAATCATCAAGATTGGCTGCTGGCAGCTCCCTTCGAAATTGCGGACTAAAGACGTCCCAGATGTGCTTGCTGGGATACCAGTCTGGAGACGCAGCAGGCCATGGTAGCATGTTTAGGAAACGCAGGCTGCTCACATTAGCACGTGTGACATGCGGCCTGGTGTTGCCCTGTTGAAAAAAGTTTTTGGGGACACTACGGCTACCGTACTTTATGCCACCCCACACCATAATCCGGGGAGTAGAAGCGGTGTGACGTTCCTTTGCAAAGACCTCTTCACAGTCTTGCCCACGTGGTCTCCAGACCAATCTCCGGCTATCATTGCATCCGCGACAAAAGCGGGACTCATCGCTGAAGAGGATAGACCTCCACTGCTGTCTTGCTGTGCACCATGATAGCCTTTGAGAGCGGTGGCGTGTGGTGTGTGGTCAATGGAACACCTGTAGCTGAACATCTGGCTCGTATCCCAATGTCATGTAAATGCCTTCTGATGGTTTGTGTCGACACTGTTTGGCGGCCCAGGCTTGAGTTGTGACATCCAATTTCACTTGCAGTACACTTGCTGTCGGAGGGCGTTGTCCCCTCTTTCTAACGACTTAGATGCCGCGGTTACTATTGACTGCAACATCTAAATAGTTAAACGGCCAGAATCAGGGTTCTTTCTGTTCCTGGCCGTTAGTGCGAGGTGTCAGCCCGCTCCATACTTCAACCCCCGAACCAGGACGTACAGGGATATTTGTCCTCACCACAACCACTAACATTTGTCCTCACCACACCACTAACACCAATAGTTTCGGCATACATATGACGTCATTTAGTCCGAAAGCAACACTCTGGAAAGGGAGTTTTAATATTCAGATGCTCAATGTGTAGTGTCCGACTTCCCACTGTAACCCCTACCCAATTGTGCACACAGAACATACTATCATTAATAAGGTCTAACAGGTTATTTATGAATCAACTCATAATAAATAGACCCTAGTAGTAAGTGATTGGCTCCAAATAAAGTTTGGCATTGGCATAACAATTTTTCCGACACTGACTGCACTTGGCTCCCTTCATAGAAATTGCAGCTTTTCTTCTAATATTCTGTCCTTAAAAAGGTCCCCAAAAAAGAATATAAAGTGAGGCAAAAAAAAGTGTTTTGATTTCCCTTTGTACTTTTTTGGTTAACACAAACTGCAGAAAAGACACAGCATCTGGATTTTATTAGATATGAAGGACATAGGGGCTTCATTCTAGGCCAATGTCTTTACATTAATTCATAGTGTGACAGCATTGTCAGACATGATTTGAAAATTTCTATAATTATTTAGCATCGTTGTTCCCTCAACTTGTCAGTAAGAGAACAATTATTGAAAAAAATTCAACCTGGGACCTTAGCTGGCATCTTCTAAATTTATAACATTAATGAATTCAGTGTTGTTGAATTATTCCATCTGTTCTTGTTTTTAGGAATTGTAGTTTTTTAAGGGTACCTTCAGATGCAGTGGATATTCAGCAAATTTGCGGTGCGTATTTTGAATATCCATGACAAATAACAGTACAATACATGTGAATAGAGTTTTGAAAGTCTGCACAGATTTTCCAATCTACAGCATGCCTAATATCTTGTAAAATTACATTACATTCTTGACGAAAGGGGAAAATCCGCAGTAAAATCTGTGTGTAATACATCTTCATGGCAGAAGAACTCAGCTGCGTCAGAGCATACCCTAAGGATATGTTCACATTTGCTGTATGCTCTTTCCATCAGGACTTCCTGGCAAAAATAGCGCAATCTGGAGCATTGTTCTTGCCATAAAAAAACACTGGATACCTGACTGACCCCATTATAAATTAATAATAATCGTTAAGATTTATTGCTATTCCTTCCGAAACGGTTTAGTTATAGCTGTCATGACTCTATTAGAAACAGAAGCCAGTACATTAGTCTGAACAAAGCTTAAGACAGGCAAGGTTTTAAAGCATAAACTTGAAATATGATGGGTTGCTCTTGACAACAAGGCAAGTTTCTCGTCTAGTACTCTATTGACAAAGGAGGTTCTCTTTCCTCAAAAATGATAATTTCCATTGATCAGGAGCACATCATTCTTGAATTGTATCCTGACCACGTATGCAAGCCATACAATTAGTTCATGTACAATATATCAATCGTTATATGATCTCAGGTGGATTACTGACCTCTCAAATCCGGAAATCGACCTCCCTTCAGTAATTATTCTGCATATTTTAATACATTAGTCAATTCTCATTATTTTGCGCCCCCACCTAACTAAAAAATAACTGTTTAATACACGACAATGCGCATGACTGCAGTGTTTTTTAGTGACCACCAATACGGATCGGTAGTCATCCGCATATCTGGCATGTTGTCCACAAATACGGTCCATAGTGCATCCATAGTGCATTTGTATTTACGGATCCAGAAAAATGATGTCACCAACATGACCCAACCCCTTGAAAAGGTCACATGATCCATGAGAAGCCATTTACTTGGGGACTCCACTGCTGTCGCATAGTAACGCTTCCGTAATTACGGATGGCTATGGATGCACATCCGTAGCCGACCACAATTTTGCATGCGCCTATAGACTTCTATTGGCAAATCCGTGCTGCAATTGTGGACAAGAATAGGACATGTTCTATATTTTGCAGATCATTTTTACGGGCCGGAAACACATCCGTAAACATACGGAAAGGTGTATGTGGCCGATAGAAATGAATGGGTCCGCAGATTATCTGTAATTATGGATCTGTAATTACAGAAAAAAACTACTGTTATGTGCATGTGGCCTTATACAATAGCTAATATGGAGCGGTGAAAAAATACTGAATTTTATATTATTTTTATACAAACCTTTGAGAATTCACAATTTAAATGCCTACAAAAATCAAAAGAAACATTTGAAGTGATTTTATGTTTCTCTATCACGTCTGACACTTGAACTCATGAGATCCTAGTAATAGTCTACTTTTTATTTCTCTGGAGACACTGCTACGGTCCTATCACTAGGGGTTTAAAGAGAAAGCATTACTATTTTATTGCCCTCCAAGTGAATGATTGGTGAGAAAAGATGCATTTTGAGTGAACTGAATTGAATAAAAAGACGACTTCTTGACCCTGAAAATATTGATCTTCTTATCCTGGCTGCTTAGCAGTGTGTGTTCTTGTCCAGTGGTGTGGAAAGTCAATGTACAGGGTGGGCCATTTATATGGATACACCTAAATAAAATGGGAATGGTTGGTGATATTAACTTCCTGTTTGTGGCACATTAGTATATAGGAGGGGGGAAACTTTTCAAGCTGGGTGTTGACCATGGCGGCCATTTTGAAGTCGGACATTTTGTATCTAACTTTAGTTTTTTCAATGGGAAGAGGGTCATGTGACACATCAAACTTATCGAGAATTTCACAAGAAAAACAATGGTGTGCTTGGTTTTATCATTACTTTATTCTTTCATGAGTTATTTACAAGCTTCTCTTTGTTTACAGCCATTGACATGTCGCAGAGGTTAACACGTGAGGAGCGGATAGAAATTGTGTTGATGTCTGGTGAACGCAGTACCCGGGTCATTGCAGCAGATTTCAATGCAAGACACCCTACGAGACCACCCATCTCCCATGCTACAGTTTGCAAACTGCTTGCCAAGTTTCGTGAAACTGGTTCAGTGTTAGATTTTCCCAAATGTGGACGCGTGAAAACTGTCACTAATGAAGAAACATCAGTGGCTGTCCTAGCTTCATTCAGCAAGAGCCCACAGCGTAGCACTCGCCGCATGTCACTGGAGAGTGGCATCAGTCGATAAAACGGATCATATATCGAGACAAGTAGCGATCAGGTATAGATGACAACATACCATAAGGGAAACTAGAGACAACCAATCTCAAAAACGTCCCAGTTCTAGCATGCCATAAATGAAGGTGTAACAAAATGCCAAAAAAGGCAAGAAAATAGCTATATCTGTTAAATAAATGCTGCCTAATGCATTACATGCATAACAGACAACCGCTGAAAAGTAACAGTGCATATAACAAAGAAACACTTAGTGCATGCCCCATATAATGTATAAAGGGGACAACATACCTGTAGACATGATAGAGGCAGGGAGCGTAACGAGATGGCACAAAAACGCCTCGACGCGCATTTCGCCTGCGACCGGCTTCGTCAGGAGGCTGACTACAATTAAAAACCAGGGGGTTTAAATAGCGGTGCTGGCGTGAGATAATTCATTGGTAGCACCTGTGGGCTGCACATTCAATGAGTGTTTCTTTGCTATATGCACTGTTACTTTTCAGCGGTTGTCTGTTATGCATGTATTGCATTAGGCAGCATTTATTTAACAGATATAGCTATTTTCGTGCCTTTTTTGGCATTTTGTTAAACCTTCATTTATGGCATGCTAGAACTGGGATGTTTTTGAGATTGGTTGTCTCTTGTTTCTCTTATGGTATGTTGTCATCTATACCTGATCGCTACTTCCCTCGATATATGATCCGTTTTATCTTTACTATATTTATTACTGGGATACCATGTATTGTTATGTATCAATAAAGATGTATTTTTTTTACAATATATGGCAGTGAATAACTACCAATACATGTAAATGTCACATGTGGGAAAAAAAATTACAACTAGGTACATTCTAATGATTTTCCATTTTTATACTGAGGGCTTATTCAGACGAACGTGATATACGTCTGTGCAACGCGCGCGATTTTCACCTATGTTAGTCTATGGGGCCGTGCAGACAGTCCGTGATTTTTACACAGCGTGGGTCCGCTGCGTAAAACTCACGACATGTCCTATATTTGTGCGTTTTTCGCACATCACGCACCCATTGATGTCAATGGGTGCGTGAAAATCACGCGCACCACACGGAAGCACTTCCGTGGGACGCGCGCAGTGAAAAGTATGAATGAAAACAGAAAAGCACCACGTGCTTTTCTGTTTACAAACACACAGAGTGTCATAATGATGGCGGCTGCGCGAAAATCACGCAGCCGCGCATCATATAGTGATGACACACGGAGCTGTTAAATGCCTTTTGCGCACGCAAAACGCCGCGTTTTTTGCGTGAGCAAAATGCACACGCTCATGTGAATCCGGCCTTAAGATGATAATTTTTGTTCAAAAATTTTCACTGACTTCCACGGTGCAAATATTGCAAAAGAAAACTTTTTTAATGTGGTACCACCACACATACGATGCCAAGAGAAACAGTTCTAGACCATGATGGCATACGGGGGAGGGAAGCCTAACCCTTCAGTTTTACATCTGGACATGAAAGAATATAGGGACTCACATGCAAAAACTGTTTTCTAAGTGTAATTTTTTTGTCTCAGAAAATGTCTCTGAATATAAGAATATTAAGGCTAATTGTTATCATACATGTCTGACACCTCTGTGAAATGTATCTAATGCGATGACTGACAGATTCCACTTATATACATCTTGGGGCTTAGCAGATGAAATGTTAATGGCTTCCATTTTGCTTTAGTTTGTAACTACAGGTAATACAATGTGTTGGTAGTATAAACAGTAATAAAATTACTACCAGGTGCCCAATATTGTCTTCAATGCTTGCCAACTTAATATGTTGTCAGTTCAAAGTGCAAATATTTTAAAAGTGATTAATGTTGGCATTTTATTCCTAAATAATACAGAAATGTTCTTTTTAGCTCTCTAGTATACCCTTGTCCTAATTCTGTGCACCCAAAGAATCCCTTTGGAAATGGGCTAATATGGAATAGGCCAGTTATAGAATGCTCTGCTCAACTGCAAGCCTCGAGTTCGGTGCACAAAGAATCAGGACAGGGAGTATATTAGCCCTTTCCTATATATTATCCATATACATCAATGGGAGGTACTTCCTGTATCCCGACATATAATACATGTGGGCCCTGGTGATTGTATGGGCACAGCAGGTGAGCCTGGGTGATCACCAGTGGGAGTATGGCTGTGATTGACAGCCAACCTCCACCACTTATGGTCCTTTTACACCGGCCAATTTTGGCCGTAAGGCTGGGTTCAGACAACCTATTTTCAGACGTAAACGAGGCGTATTATGCCTCGTTTTACGTCTGAAAATAGGGCTACAATACGTCGGCAAACATCTGCCCATTCATTTGAATTGGTTTGCCGACGTACTGTGCAGACAAGCTGTCAAACGACGACGCGTAAAAATACAGCCTCGTCAAAAGAAGTGCAGGACACTTCTTTCAGACGGAATTTGAGCCGTTCTTCATTGAACTCAAAAACACAGCTCAAAATTTACGGCTGTCAGAGAAGCCTCGCAAAATGCGAGGAGGAGCATTTACATCTGAAACGAGGCAGCTGTTTTCTCCTGAAAACAGTCTGTCTTTTCAGACGTAAATGCCTGCTACCGTGTGCACATACCCTAACAATTGCGGCGATCAACGAGATAGGTCGTTGATCTGCGTTCATTTGCTGCTTTCCCAAGGAGCTATGATCAGTAATGAATGGGGATCGTTTCGCCGATCTCTCGTCCCCATGCATTACCATCATGTCGGCAGCACATATCCCTGTTAACACAGGGAGATATGCTGAAAACAATGATAATATTTTCTGCTGCATAAATGATACGATCAGCCGATGAACCAGTGTTTGCTCGTTCATCGGCTGATCGTTGCCTTGTTTACACAGGGCAATGATTGGGAACAAGCGTTCATATGAATGCTCGTTTTTTCGGTCATTGGCCTGTGTAAAAAGGCCTTAATGGTTGGGGTTGGAAACCTTCCGGTGACCATATATTATATGGAGCCAATTCAAATGATTGCTGCTAGCGTAGAACGTCATGCAATACGTGATTGCACCGAGTAGTCTAGAGTAGGAACCTGTCTTTAAAAAACTGTCTTCACTTCAGTTTATAGAGGGTAAATCAATGCGGGGGGACCCCTATGATAATCATATGCCCTAATAAACATACCCCTTGATTGAGTCACCAAGATTCAGAATGTTATTCCTGTGTAGAGATATGGGGATATATATATAATAAATAGTAATGACTTGGGTGAAGTTTCAACAACTGAAAACTATCATTAATATTACATTGAAATATTTATTAGCACCAACATATTCTGCAGCATTGTACAGAGGACTCATTTCTTAGGAGGCCAATTGACCATAGAAAGGTTTATGGAGTATGTAAAGAAACGGCGAACTTGGGCGTTTAGGGGGTTTTCCTATCTTGGGCATTTATGGCATATCCACAGGATATGCCATAAAAGTCCGATGGATGCGGGTCATGTGAGAGGTGACGTGATATTTGATTTATGCCATAAATTTCAAAGATAGGAAAACCCTTTAAGGCCCTTTTACGTGGGCCAATAATTGGGAAAACGAGCGTTCTTATAAACTCGCGTTCCCGATCATTGCTCTCTGTAAACAGTGCGATGATCAGCCGATGAACAAGCAAATTCTCGTTCATCGGCTGATCGTATCGTTTATGCAGCACTAAATATTATCGTTGTTGGCAGCGCATCTCCCTCTGTAAACATTATGGTTAATATCATAGTAACGATCGCTCAACCCCATACATAATCAATCATTGCTCCTTGTGAAAGGAGCAAACGAGCGTCAATCAACGAGCTGTCTCATTGATTGGCACTCGTTTGCATGGCCCATAGTGGCCGGTGTAATAGGACCTTTACTCTTAGCATTAGGTACATAGACATGGGTTGTTCCTTTATTCTACATTGAGTATAGAGACATCACCTCTCACATGTCAAATATTATCTGTGGGGGGTTCTGCTTCTGACAGATCCCACAATAAGTGGAAATGGCTTGGGAGGATACATTGCATTCTCCCTTCTCTAGACATTCAGCACTATATGCCCATGTCTACTTGTATTATGAAGCGTTTCTACCCAGAGGTAAAATGTTTATTGGACAATGGCTATTTGTATAGAAATGAGAGGTCATCTATGCAGACAGGACCAGTCTCATTACTCATTTTCATAAGTAATAAAGACGAAAGTGAATTATGCCGGAGTACACAAAGCGTTCACTATTTGGCCCGGCCAACACAGGGGCGAGTAGAGCATCCGAGTGGGTTCCAGCAGCAGTTAACAGAAAACAATATGTTAATAAAATCAAACAAAACATTCTCTGTAATAAGCAGACTGAAGAGGAGGGGATTTATAAAAACAATTGCATTTTCTAGTGAATACACAAGAATAAGTTTCAGAAAAGAGCAAAGTAATAACTTCACCCTGTACATTACTTTAATAGTACAAGAAACCAGTGCCACACTTTTCTGGGCTATAGAATGGAAGAAATGTTACTGTTTTAGGAAACTGATTTTAAGTTGAATTCTTAATTCAATTTCTGTGGTCAGTTCTGTAACATCGGTCTAACATGGAACATATTTTGCCAATTGCTATTAGTGTCCTAGTGAAGAAAAAAGGTCCAAAGCGGAGCTACACTTTCCGGTCGGTCTCACATACAGTTTTTTCCAGCAGTTTCAATGGCGTTTCTTTACAACTTTTTTATTTTATTTTATAAAATGCTTAGTCCTGAACTCCCGATGTTGGTTGAAAGTCTATAGTGAAATATGAAAATGTCTTCTTACGCAGTGTTTTAGTTTATGGTGTTTTCGAAGCATTTTGAGAGTCACTGTGTGAAGAAGGCCTAAAGGAACACTCTGGGTAAAACTGATGCACTGTGTTATGGTTTGTTCAGGTCCTCAGAGGGCGGTGCATGACACAGGAATTTAAAGGGTAACTCAACGTTCAACATACTTCTGACATGTCATAGTGACATGTCAGACGTTTTGATCGGTGGGGGTCCGAGCACTGAGACCTCCACCAATCGCTAAAACGAAACAGCAGAAGCGCTCAGCCGCTTAGTTTCTGTACGGCTTTTTCCGGAAAGCCGATGTAGCAGAGTACGGGCCCATAGACTTTCTATTGAGTCCGCACACCGCTACATCAATTTACGGAAAAAGTTGAACAGAAACAAAGCGGCTCAGTGCTCACACAAGCACTTCTGCAGCTTTGTTTTAGCGATCGGTGGGGGTCTCAGTGCTCGGACCCCCTCCGATTAAAACTACTGACGTCACTATGATATGTCATAAGTTTGTTGAACGTTTGTTTAGTTACCCTTTAAGAAGAGAATTCATGTCTCATACTCTCCCCCCCCCCCCCGCAGGCTTAGAGTGTCCCTATAATAACTAATATCTCATGACCAATTTTATAGGGATACATAAAGTATAGTAAAAAATAGTGTAGTACCGTGTTATATTGAGCCGTGTTCCATCAGATGCCGTATTATGGAGATCTTCTCCCTTAGAATAATAGCTGCTAGTAGAGAATACCCCCTATAATATGGTGCAGTATAGAGGCACCACACAGCAGCACACAAAGTGACTGTGGCTATGTACTACAAAGTTGTAGGGACTCCATGTGCCGCCGTTCAGACTTCATGCACATGGCTCTGCACAAGATCTTAGGCTAGGACTACACAGGGGCTTTTCTAACACAAGTCCTTCCGTCCAGAGTGGAAAATCCTAGCACCATAATGGGGGTTCCATTTTGATATTTGCTATGGGGCCCCCTCTCTACTATGGATTTAAACCCTTTATATGTAGAAAACCGCAGGTCCAGCCTCCACATCATGGTAATGTAGTTATTTTATAAGAATTGTGAACAATAAAGTTGTTATTGAGCACTGATGTCAGATAAGTGATGGTCTCTATTAATTGATCCCAGATCTTGCCGACATCTGGTGATCATTTAGATGTGTCAGATCTAAACAAACAAGATCAGCATTTCAGGCAGGAAACAGTGCCCTAGAAAGAAGATAAGTGCCACGCGGAAAGACACGCACAAGACACCAAGACAAAGAATATTGATTGAATAGAAGGAAAAAACGGCTGGCACTGCTGAACCAGAATCACCTGTATAAACGGAGCATGTAAAATGGTCTTCTTATCTTTGCTGATTATAGCAGCCAAGTTGCCCGGAGGTGCTCATCGATCAGTACAGCACAATGTAGCTTGAATGAAACAAGTAGAAATATCGAGGCACTCACCAGATATTCAACAAACTTCTTTATTTCTGGATCTCGGTCAGGATGTGGAATTAGCCTACGGCCGTTTCACGTGCGTACACGCTTTCTCAAGGCCTTGGCGTCACTTACGGCCGTTTCACGTGCGTACACGCTTTCTCAAGGCCTTCTAAAGGTTTCACACCAAGACAAAGACGTTGAGACAAGTATGTTGTTCTTCATTTGGAAACAATTAAGCACAACAACACCAGGGATACATTTAGTTTTTGTAACTTTTCTAAGCCAATGATCAATATTTTCACTACAGTCAAATTTTTTAATTGATCCACGATCAGATCTTTAATTGGAATGGCTTTGATTTAATTTGTTTTTTGAGCCATGTCTTTTAAGAATTCTTGGTTCATTCCCTTTTGATATATTATCAGTAAGGCTAAATTCACACTGTATTTGGAAATTAAATTCACCATGTTTTTTCGACATATACTGGCCAAGTGCATGCCAAAAAATACTTTTATGGCATACATCTTGCTACTAATGGTCTATGGGCACATTTGACGCAAACATGTGTGTATATGCCAAATGTTCACCCCAGACATTTCGGTTCTTTAAAAGGGGTTGACTTATAAATACAAGGTCTGATCATATGCCTTAATAGTGAGCCAGAGGGGAGAGTCGCTCATAACGCGCAGGCTCTCACTCTGGTGGGCCTGGCCCATCGATGTGTTACATGGTCTGCTATTCATTTTTATGGCCACCATGTAATACTATATGGCCGATGTAGTGAAAATATCTGGCACATCTGCCTGCCTTTAGAATAACAGCTCATCGGCGGGGGATAAAGAAGTTCTGAACAGTGATCATCTGATCGTCGCTGGTCCAGCTTCTCTAAACCCCAGTGATGAGCTGTAACCTTTTGGAAAGGGTTTGTCTTCCCCCTGCTTGCATTCTGGGTCCTAATGATCACGCAATTGTTTCGTTTTTCCATCGTCACATTTAAAGAGCTATAACTTTTTTGTTTTCACGTGGACATAGCTTTATGAGGACTTGTTTTTTGCGGGATGAGTTGAATTTTATTAATGGCACCATTTTTGGGTATGTAGAATTTTTTTATTAACTCTTATTAACTTTTTGGGGGGGGGGGGATATAAAAAAACCCAGCAATTTAGCCATTGTTCTATGCATTTTACATTTATGATTTTTACTGTGAAGTGTAAATAACATGCTACCTTTATTCTATGGGATGGAACAATTACGGCGATACGAAATATGTATATATTTTTTTATGTTTTACTACTTTTGCAGAATAAAAACACTTTTGAACTAAAATAATTTTATTTTGCATCGCTGCTTTCCAGGACCGATAACTTTTTCCGTCGCCATATGAGGGCTTGTTTTTTGCTGGACTTCATTGCTACCATTTTGATCTACATGGGGCTTATTGATTAACCTTTTATTATTATTTTTTTGGGGGGGAATGGGAATAATATAAATTTTGCCGTTGTTTTCTGCGTTTTTTTTATGGCATTCACCTTGCGGTTTAAATAATATGCTAACTTTATTTTTTGGGTCATTACGATACCATATATTTGTAGTTTTTATTTTTACACTTTTACTAAATAAAACAATTTCTATGTGGCACATGTTTTTTCATATTTTTTTTAATGTGTACCTTTTTATTAATTTTTATTTCACATTAAATATTTTTCAGTCCCACTAGGAGACTTCACTGACAGGCATCGATTAGACCATGCCTCTGGCATGTCCTAATAGGCATATAGCCAGGGTAGACATGGGAGCCTTTGTTAGGCCCCCGGCTGCCATGGCACCCAATCGGATGCCCGCAATTGAAATTGTGGCCCGCCGATGGGTGACAGAGGGCGCTCCTTCCCACTGTAAAGAACTCAAATGCAGCTGTCGCTAATGACTGCGGCATTTGAGGGGTTAAACGGCCGCGATCTAAGTAAACTTCGATTGTTACTGTTGGAGCAGGAGCCCGGCTGTCATCAGACAGCCGAGCCCCGGCTCCAGCCTGCACAATTGAGACAATTGTATCCACTCCTCAGCTGAGATCAGGACTAGGGGTGTAGACAATTGTTGCCTCTGAATGTAAATAAGAATCCTCTCGTTCAGTCATAGCAAACTAATATCTTGAGAATTGTGAGGAATTGTAACACAAAGTATATTAGAAAATTGTACAATAGTCCAACAATAACATGATTACACATTATTTACATTAAGCAGGAAAACTCCTCGAAGTTGAAAAAATATCATGTGTTCAGCAATGAAAAGTATGACACGCAATATTTCCTAATTTGAATGTACTGATATGATACATAGAGTGTGCTGTGTATATGTCAGATATATTCTTATAATAATTGTGAATCTTATCATTTATAGAGCGTGTTTGCATAGGGTACGGTATATAAATACGTGGGTACAAATCTGAACACATATATTCATTCTTCGTCATCCTGATGTGGTAAAAATCTAGAAAATGTAAAGCAAAAAAATAGAACCCCATGAAGTACGGATACATTTTACTTCTAAAATCTATCATAATTATCCTCTCTAGAGAGTTCACAGGAAAAATTATTTATACTGTCGATGTAGAAATAGACTGTCAGAGCTTTATGTAAATGTCTGTATTAATCTTAGTCAGGAGATCCCCATTATGGGTGTGTTACATCTGGTGTCAGTGACATCTTTCAGTTTATGACTATGAGGGTCATAACCTCATGTGCCTGAGGAATGACTGACGTACCAATTGTCATTTTAGGTTTTAAAAATACTGTACTCTTAACTATTTTCCTGCAAGAATATAGCAAAAACTGAACTGTTTTTAATTTCCCGCATATTAACATTCTTGATTTGTAGGTATTTAACCCCTTCCATGAAAAATCATATATGTAACAGTGTTTGTGTAGGCACAGCAGCTGTGCCCATGTGATCACCCACATGAGGTCGGCTTTGATTGACAGCATTTTCCTGAGGCAATGGTCAGCATTGAAGAAAATCCCTGTAGTTTAACTCCTTCGGCACTGCAATCAATGCAGATCACAGTTCTGTCAAAGGGAAGGGGCTTACTTTATTACTTGCCCACAATCGAACATATGCCCTCAGAGCTGTTCAGTAATATTGCTTATTAGGGAATACCTAAGGTATGGCCGAACAGATTCCTGTGCATCTTATATGCATAGAAATCTGACATTACATTAAAATGAAATGATAAAAAGTAAAAAAAAACATACACTTAGGCCTGATTCACATGAACGTGTTAAACGTCCGTGGGACGACCGTTGAAACAGCGGCCGTCCCACGGACCTATGTTATTCAATGTGGCCGTTCACACAGCCGTTGATTTCACGCATCACGCATCCCTCCATAGACTCTCAACTATGGGGGATGCGTGACATCGCATCCCGCAGCGCTGAGCACGGATGCACCTCAGAAGTGAAAAACTGCAGTTTATCTCGTCCGAGTTGCGCAGCGTTCGTGTGAATCAGGCCTTGAGGTCCCCTTATACAGCCCAACATGGGCCCTGTAAACGAGCGCCGAACAACGTCTCAAAGGGATTATACTGTATATGATATCCCTATACTCGTAATAATCTGTAAAACGAATTGCACCAATAAGAAAAAAGATAAACAAAAAAAAACAACAGATTGTACAAAGACTGCCACCATTTACATAAGTTCCTGTCCTATATCAAACACACTACCATCTAACTAGTGTTAAGGCCCTTTTACAATGGGCGGTTATCGGGCAGACAAACATTCTTAGAAGGGCAGTGATCATCAGACGGACGAGCAAACGCTTGTTCATTTGCTGACCTTATCGTTATAAAAAAGAAAAATATTATCGTTGTCGGCAGCCATCTCCATGTAAACAGGGAGACGCGCTGCCGACATGATAATAATGTATGGGTACGAGCGATTAAAGTAACGACCGCTCGTCCCCGTCCATAGCTCCGTGGGACAGGAGCAAATGAGCGCCGATCAACAATGTCTCGTTGATCGGCGCTTGCTGCACTGGCCAAAATTGGCCGGTGTAATAGCAGCTTTAGAGGAAACCCATACAAACACTGGGAGAACATACAAACGCCATGCAGAACACAGCTAGAGTACATCCATGTTCAGTGACACAGTGCCCCCTCCTACTATACTGATGGTGATTAGAGAAATTATGGATCTAGTGATCTTAGATTATGCATGTTTCTGGAAAGGTGAAACCCCTGGTATGATGTCACGTCAAGGCTCTTTAGTCCGAAACCTTTTTCAATAACTACTTCGAAAAATGATGCACTCCTTTTTCTGGAAATGTAAATCTGCCCGGATTCTGTGCCCCTCAATAGCATCACCCACTTGTTTATATAAAACCAATGGCTTTCCTAGCAATAATTCATCTTCTTTGCAGTTTTGCTGTGTTGGGTTAGGAAAATGTTATGAAATGGTCTATGGTATAGCTGTATGATTAAGAAATGAGGCATTACAAAAACATAACGTGAGGAAATGAGGCCGAATAATAATAACATTAACACTCTGACGGATGAGTAATGATTTCTAATTGCCTATGAATGCCAAATAGCAGAAATAATGGGCATAAATTGTTAGCTTACGAGTCTGATTGCTTACATAATGGATGTATTAAAAAAATTAAGTGTGAAAAAAATCACTCAGTCCACAACCACTTTTTGAAAGGGCGTAGAGAATATTCCAAAAAAGCAGCCCCAGCTGATATTATAGTCCTGTGGAGGAAGGGGTTTGAGACTGGACTGGCTCCTTTCTTCATTCCATGCTTTTACCCTTCACATTGCCCCACCCTGTCTACAAGGTTTGTTTGTGGATCCTTGGTGTCATCTGGGAGATGGTGCTTGGAACCCAGGCAACGCTTGGCACAGCGGGTAGAGGCAGTCGGATGGATAGACAGAAGTCAGGACAGGCAGCAGACGTCGTAACGGGTGTGGCAGCAATAGGTCAAGGCAGGCAGCAGACGTCGTAACGGGTATGGCAGCAATAGGTCAAGGCAGGCGGCACACAAGGATAGTCAAGTTTAAGCAGAGATCAGTAACGGGAAATACAGACAAAGGCAAAAGGAACGGAAACAGGGAACTAGGGCACAGGGAACTCACGGGGAACTTGGTTGAACAAGCAGGGATGGAAGGGAGGAGGAACCTTAAATAGGAAGTTCTTGGGAATTAAGGTGCGCGCTGGCCCTTTAAGGCAGGACGAGTCAGCGCGCCCTCTAGTGACTGCAGCCGCACATCGAGGATGCTGAGCGCGGAAGGAGGTAAGGGATACACTCACCTGACGCCGTCCAGGGCCAGCAGAGCGTCCGGACCGGGTAAGTGAAGCTCGGGATGAGCAGCTGGTGAGGGAGGGCGCCGGAACCGGAGCAGAGGCCGTGAGGATGGCGGGGAATGGCACGGCAGCCGTTACAGTACACCCCCTTTATGCCCCCTCTTTTTAGGCTTGCTTGGAAACCTTCGCTCAAAGTCCTTGATGAGAGCTGGGGCGTTGATATTCTCCATGGGTTCCCATGATCTCTCCTCAGGACCATAATCTTTCCAGTCCACTAGGTACCATAATCTCCCCCGTGATCGTTTGACATCCAGGATCTCTTGAATTTCAAATTCGGCATCAGCCGCTGGTGCAGGATGGACAGGAATTTTCTTAGAAAATCGGTTGAGTATAGTGGGTTTCAGCAGAAAAATGTGGAAGGAATTAGAGATCTTTAGAGACTGAGGAAGGCGAAGTTTGAAAGTTACTGGATTAATTTGTTTCGTTATTTCATAGGGGCCCAGAAACTGAGGAGCTAGCTTGTAACAAGGGGTCTTCAGACGTATGTACCGGGTGGACAGCCAGACTTTATCCCCAGGAAGGAGCTGCGGCGGTATCCTGCGTCTTTTATCCGCGTCTCTTTTAAACCTGGCTACGGCTTTGTGGATGGAGTCCTTGGCCGTCTGCCAAATCCGTACAAAGTCGCGGTGGACCGTGTTAGCAGCTGGAACCTCAGAAGGCACAGAGACTGGTAGGGGAATTCCTGGGTGCTGGCCATACACCAAGAAGAAGGGAGAAGAGCGGGTAGACTCCCCAGTTTTGTTGTTGTAGGCAAATTCGGCCCATGGAAGCAGACCTGCCCAGTTGTCTTGTCGCGGAGACACAAAATTCCTGAGGAAACCTTCAAGTATTTGGTTTATCCGCTCTACTTGACCATTGGATTGGGGATGGTACGCGGAAGAGAAGTCTAGTTTGACCTCCAACAGTTTGCACAAGGCTTTCCAGAACTTGGATGTGAACTGAACTCTGTCAGAAACAATATGCTTAGGAAGACCATGCAGGCGAAAGATGTGCTCGACAAACAGCGTTGCCAGTCGGGAAGATGACGGAAGGCATCTTGGAAAAGCGATCCACCACAACCCAGATCACGGTACACCCAGCGGAACTAGGCAGATCGGTGATGAAGTACATGGCAATGTGCGACCAGGGAGAGTCAGGCACGGGCAGGGGGTGCAAAAGGCCAGCAGGTCTTGAATGGGAGACTTTATTTTGAGAGCAAGTGGAGCAGGTAGAACCAAAGTCTTTAGTGTCTTGAGACATGGAAGGCCACCAGTACTGATGACCAATCAAATTGAGAGTCTTTTTGATGCCAGGGTGCCCAGAAACCCTGGAGGCATAACCCCAACGCAGAACAAAATCCCTTTGTTTTGGGGGTACGTAGGTCTTTCCTCGGGGAACGTGTACCACTTCAGCAGGAGCAGCGATCACAATACGTTTCGGATCTATAATAAACTGTGGGCTGGGCTCTTGGTCTGTGGGATCAAAACAGCGAGATAAGGCGTCATCCTTGGTATTCTCTCCAGCAGGTCTGTAGTGAAGCTGAAAATCGAATCTGGAGAAGAATAATGCCCACCGAACTTGACGAGAGTTTAGGCGTTGAGCAGTTTGTAAGTATAGGAGGTTCTTATGATCTGTGTAAATGATGATAGGATTCCGTGCACCCTCAAGCAAATTTCTCCATTCCTCCAGGGCCAATTTAATAGCTAAATGTTCTTTATCTCCAATTCCATAATTTTTTTCAGCGGATGTGAACGATTAGGAGAAAAAACCGCAGGCCACGAGTCTCCCTCTACAAGTCTTCTGGGACAGAATAGCTCCAACTCCCGCAGATGAAGCATCGACCTCCAGAACAAAGGGTTTGGTGGAATCCGGTCTATGTAGGACTGAGGCAGGAGAGAAGGCAGCTTTAAGAGCTTGGAATGCGGCTTCGGCTTCCGCAGTCCAGTCTTTAGCATTGACCCCTTTTTTGGTCAGAGCAGAAATAGGAGCTGTCATAGAGGAGAAATGAGGAATAAACTGGCGGTAATAATTTGCGAATGCTAGCAGGCGTTGGACCGCTTTGAGTCCTTGCGGACGAGGCCAG
This sequence comes from Rhinoderma darwinii, assembly GCF_050947455.1. Lineage (NCBI taxonomy): Eukaryota > Metazoa > Chordata > Amphibia > Anura > Rhinodermatidae > Rhinoderma > Rhinoderma darwinii. The sequence goes on along the minus strand of NC_134694.1, from coordinate 22,757,166 downwards.
TTGAGAATTGAGGACAGCTTGGCTGGATCCATTTGAAGACCCTGGTCGGAAATGACATACCCCAAGATAGGCAGGCTGGTTCTCTCGAAGAGGCATTTTTCTAGCTTGGCAAACAGAGAGTTCTCTCGCAGACGTTGTAACACTTGGCGCACATGCACACGATGAGTTGGAATATTGGGAGAAAAGATTAAAATGTCATCTAGGTATACCACCACACAGCTGTACAACAGATCTCGAAAAATTTCATCAACAAAGGCCTGGAAAACCACAGGAGCATTACAAAGTCCAAAGGGCATGACAAGGTATTTAAAATGCCCATCATGAGTATTGAAGGCGGTTTTCCATTCGTCTCCCTCGCGGATACGGATGAGATTATAGGCTCCACGAAGGTCTAGTTTGGTGAAGATTTTCACCCCCTGTAGACGGTCAAAGAGTTCTGAGATCAATGGTAACGGGTACTTGTTCTTTAACGTGATATTATTTAATCCTCGGTAATCAATACAAGGATGCAGGGAGCCGTTTTTTTTCCCCACAAAGAAAAACCTTGCGCCAGCAGGAGAGGAGGACTTACGGATGAATCCTCTCTCCAGATTTTCTTGGACATACCTAGACATGGCCTCAGTCTCGGGCAAAGACAAAGGGTAGACTCTACCTCTGGGAGGCATGGCATTGGAGACCAGGTCTATGGCACAGTCGTATGGCCTGTGAGGAGGCAGCAATTCAGCTTGTTGTTTGCAGAAGACATCCGAGAAGTTTTTGTATGGAGTAGGAAGTTCTGCTGAGTCAGGTTCTGTAAACTGAGGCATGGGTGGGCGAATAGATAGTAGACAATGTTGGTGACAGAAGTCACTCCAGCGGGTAATTTGACCTCCAGTCCAGTCAATAACAGGAGGGTGCTTCTGCAACCATGGTAGACCTAGAAGCAAAGGGTTCAGAGAGTTCTTTAACACATAGAAGGAGATACGTTCCTGGTGCAGCGCCCCTGTTAACAGGAGAATGGGCTTGGTGACGAGATAGATAGTTTCCTGTAGGAGCCTCCTATCTACAGAAGCAATGGACAACGGTTTGGTGAGTCTTTGCACTGGGATTTGGTAGCGATTTACCAAGTACTGGCACAGAAAATTCCCAGCGGATCCGGAATCTAGGAAGGCTTGAACGCCGAAAGTGGTTCCTGCAAAGGACAGCTTTGCTGGTATGGTCATCTTCTGAGAGGAAGGTATTCCACCTAGGGTAGCCTCTCCTACTTGCCCTAGGCATTGGAGTTTTCCAGCCTCACTGGACAGTCTCTGAGGAAGTGCGTTTTTCCACCACAATACAAACATAAATTCAGCTTGCGTCTATTCTGGGCGCTCCTCAGGCGTGAGTCTTGTTCTCTCCACCTGCATGGGTTCGTCCGACCGGGAGGAAAATGAAGCCAGAAGAGGTCTTTGGAAGGTTGGTGCCAATCGTGATGTCCGATTGCCTCAAGCAGATTCTTGTTGTCTCTCACGGAAGCGTATATCTATACGATTAGCTAGAGTAATCAAGTCATCCAAGGACGGTGGAAGGTCTCGGCCAGCAAGTTCATCCTTGATTCGGCCCACCAGACCCTCCCAGAAGGTCAATGCCAAAGCCTCATTATTCCACTGGAGTTCAGTAGCCAGGGTGCGGAATTGAATGGCGTTTTGGCCTACAGTGGAGGTTCCTTGTCGGAGCTTGAGTAGAGAGGAAGCTGCAGTAGAGGCTCTACCTGGTTCTTCAAACACCCTTTTAAATGTGGAGAGAAAGTTCTGAATGTTGTAAATGATTGGGTCGTTTCTCTCCCACAAGGGCGATGCCCAAGCCAGCGCTTCACCAGACAGCAGGGACAGGATATAGGCCACCTTAGCCCGGTCTGAGGAAAAATGATGTGCCATAACATCAAAGTGGATGGTGCATTGGTTAACAAATCCCCTGCAGGTCTTAGGATCTCCCTCATAGCGGGCAGGCGTAGGTAAGTGAAGTCCGGGACTGTAGACAGGAGCTTGCTGTGGTGGTGGTATCGGAGGCGCCGGAGGTGCTAGTTCGTTCAAACGAGTGGACACATTCTGCAGTAGCTGAAACAACTTATCTTGGCGGACTCGTTGTCTAGAAAGCTCCTGAGCCATATCAGCCGTGTCAGGTAGGGCTGTGCCAAGGGGATCCATGGCTTGTTCAACCTATAACGGTTCTGACCGGTTTGTTCGTGGATCCTCTGTGTTGTCTGGGAGATGGTGCTTGGAACCCAGGCAATGCTGGGCACAGCGGGTAGAGGCAGTCGGATGGATAGACAGAAGTCAGGACAGGCAGCAGACGTCATAAAGGGTATGGCAGCAATAGGTCAAGGCAGGCAGCAGATGTCGTAACGGGTATGGCAGCAATAGGTCAAGGCAGGCGGCAGGCGTCGTAATGGGTATGGCAGCAATAGGTCAAGGCAGGCGGCAGACAAGGATAGTCAAGTTCAAGCAGAGGTCAGTAACGGGAAATCCAGACAAAGGCAGAAGGAACGGAAACAGGGAACTAGGGCACAGGGAACTCACAGGGAACTTGGTTTAACAAGCAGGGATGGAAGGGAGGAGGAACCTTAAATAGAAGTTCTTGGGAATTAAGGTGCGTGCTGGCCCTTTAAGGCAGGACGAGTCAGCGCGCGCGCCCTCTAGTGACTGCAGCCGCACATCGAGGATGCCGACCGCGGAAGGAGGTAATGGATGCACTCACCTGACGCCGTCCAGGGCCAGCAGAGCGTCCGGACTGGGTAAGTGGAGCTCAGGATGAGCAGTTGGTGAGGGAGGGCGCCGGAACCGGAGCAGAGGCCGTGGGGACGGCGGGGAACGGCGCGGCAGCCGTTACAAACCTTCATGTAGATAGGAGAACCAATTTAGAGGGGAACGTCACTCTTCTATCTACACAAGTAATGGAAAGGGGTTACCATTAAGAGAGCCCAGACCCTCCTGCCCCAAGAATGGAGTGTGGTGGAATAAGTCATCATGAATTGGGGGGCATTCTTAGTTTGATTATTTTCTATTGATCCCCGATTCTGATATTGCCCAAAAAGGCAATTACATTGTTAATGTAACAACAGATTGTATAACTCCACCAGTATAATGTCCACAGCTTACTCTTAGTTATTTTACTACCTTACTTTAAAAACCTCTTCTCATTTGTACAAAATAAATATAAAGATTTAAAAAGTAAGTTGACCGATTCCTGTACAGCCATATTACAATTTATAAGACATTTGTGCACTCCATAGCAAAGATCAAAATCGGCTCCCCATTATGGTGCTGTTTCCCCCTCTACACCCTTTTCATGTCTCTTCGTCCAATTCTTTACCTCTTTTTTGCTAACAATGCAGTTCCTCCGTAGGGAAGAGTTCTGCACAGGTTCTTGCCACCCAAAGAGCATGGGACGAAAGAGGGCTAGACCCCCTCTCTACAAGAGTCCCTGAGCAGCTGCATGTTCTGCCTCTATGGCACATATGCCCCTGCATTTATGGCATAAATTTTCTTGGGCCTCGCTCTAAGAACGGTACATAAAGTAAGAATTACATTATAAGGTAATGGAGTACAAGGTGGAGTGATTGCATATTTTTAGTCTGATGGACACTAGATTTCTTGGGATATTTATATTCTCCAGTTGTCCCAGTGACTGGAAATAATTATAAAAAAAATTTTGTCCAACTCATGGAGCATATGTGGGTATAACCGTTAGTTATAAGTAATTGTGATTGCAGGAAGTGTGTAATAAACTTTTATACCAAATGCAAAACAAACATTTCTTGCGGTTGCCAAAGGGAGTTTGCGACCAAGAAACGCAGTAAGCAAAAAAAAAAAAGGAAATTAAAAAATTAAAATAAAAGCCACAACATGACCCAAGATCATCACAGTTATTTCCAGACACGGCGATCTCTTTAGGTTTGCTCAGAGATTATTGTCATGATTTGCAATCAAAACACGCTTCTGTTCCACTCTGAGATTAACTCATGCATGTGTGGGGCAAAACAATAGACTTCATGAGTCAGACAGCTGAACTAATGAATCCTGGTGCCTAAAGGATCATTCTTGCATGACTCGAGTTTCTATTACGTGTTCAGGTCTTTGACTTTGAGGAAGCCCCTAAAAGTTCCTAACAACAAAAAGTAGATTGTCAATCACTGCCCCTTGTAGTATTGCTGATGCAGCACAGTGTGTTAGTTTAATATACATCCGCACTACGTCACTATCTGTCTACATGTTTTCCTGGCTAGCAGAATAGAGATATACTGTTTAGATTGTAAGCTGTTCGGGGCAGGCAGGTTGAGTTTCTAGCTCTGATTTCAGTATAAATTCATCCACAAAATATAAGCATGGAAATATAATTTTTTTTCCTCTTATGAAGTCTTTTAATGTTATTTATAGCCATTTATTGAATTACTACGGCCTCCGACACAGACAGCTTCAGACGATGGGGATTCTTTGTGCCAACCCCAAAAAATTATCATCTATATGTCCAGAACATACGCAAGTCCACTTTTACTTGCACCCTAAACTTTATTATCATTGCACACACAAGACTTATCAGCAATAATGTCTAATAGATTATGGAATCATCATCCCATAAGAAATAGACCCTGGTGGCAAGGGATTTTTTGCTTGACCTTTGGGGCAAATTGCTGTGCCAGAGTTTGGGCCCAACATGAGGATCCCCTGGTACCCTGGTGAGCCAGTCTGACCCTGGATAGTGATAGCAGATAGGTGACAGCCATTCACTGGGACTTTGAAGCATTAGGCCACATTTAAACGTAACAGATTTTTTCCGGATTTGCGGATTCTGAGGAAAGGCTGGAAAAAGTGCCTTAGCACATGGAATTGTGGAAGAAGAGGTACGACAGAATAATTTTTTCGTTTTTTTAAAAGACATAATTTTTAAAATAACAATGGGGTTATCATTAGTTAGCACTACTGAATCCTTGAGAGTCTTTTGGAATATTTCTTTAACAGCCCATTAAACTGTTTCTATAGGCCCGATGTTGTAGGATATATTTTGTAAATTAATGCGTAGTTTAAAAAAAGGCATGGGGTAGAATAGTGATGGCCATACTGTGCATAGGTAAAATTTGTTGCTTGGACTGATGGTTAAAGAGGCTCTGTCACCAGATTTTGCAACCCCTATCTCCTATTGCAGCAGATCGGCGCTGCAATGTAGATAAGAGTAAAGTTTTTTTTTTAAAACAAGCATTTTTGGCCAAGTTATGACCATTTTTATATTTATGTAGCTACATCGACTTACCTGCAAACGCCGATGCTGCTGCAGAATCAAATGTAGCCTCTGGTGCCGATGTGTCCTCGCTCGTCCGACACGATGCAGGACCTGGGGCAGGAAGTGACGTCACAGCGTGATCTCTCGAGAACACGCTGTGTGTCTGCACTGCCAGAAGCTGGGTGGTAACGAAGAGAAGTGGATGATGCTGATTCGTCAGCATCATACACTTCCATTCACAACGCCCAGCTAGTAAAACAAGTAAACACACCCAGATGTACATACACAATACACGCCCACTTGTACTTTAACTTTAAACACTCCCAGTTGTACTTTAGAAAGCCTCATTTGCATAAATATAAAAATGGTCAGAACTTTAAAAAAAACAAAAAACGTTACTCTTATCTACATTGCAGCGCCGATCTGCTGCAATAGGAGATAGGGGTTGCAAAATCTGGTGACAGAGCCTCTTTAAGTACCAGGACCAAATTTGGCATAATGGGCAGGGGACAATACTGAATGGCCTTTTAAATTCTAAAGGCAACCACCTGGATCCGTCATCATGAAGTGAAAAGGTCTTTCTATCATTAGATACCTATACCCCCAATATAAACGCTTAGGCCTCATGAACATCGGCTGTGCCTGTAATCACGGGTCACGACTGCAGGCATGGCCGGCCGCCAACAGCCACCCACATTTTCGGCCGTGCGCCCATACAAAGTATAGGAGCATGGTCTGTAAAAAGCAAAAGATAGGACATGTCCTATCTTTTGTGGCGGCTTTCTACGGCCCGGACTCCTTCCCGTAAATAAATTGGTAGGTGTCCGTGGACAATAGAAGTGAATGGGACCGTGATCGCGGACCGTAATTGTTTGTGTCAGTCAGGGCTCCGTTCCAACGGAAAGCTAGGACGGAACGGAGCCCTGACGCAGATGTGAACGAAGCCTATTACAATGTTAGCAAACTAGGAACAGAGTTAGAGGCTGGACAGTCATGCCACCACCCTTCTCACCTCTGAGGAATTTGTGTTGTATAAACCAGCTCCAGGAAGAGGGACCAATTACGATTTTTACTATAGCGCCCCTCTCTTCCAAATACTCCTCTACCTAAAATCATGACTAGTGCATTAATCACAGTGTTGCAAGCCCCTTTCAAATCAATACACGTTATCCCCCCATTAAATTCATAAGAAATACTATTTTCCTTTTTTTTTAAACTTGTTATTCAATTTTCAAATTTTTCAAAAACAAAATAGGAATAGAAAAAGAACAATATTGCGCTCCATGTCAAAAGCATCTCATATCATTGTGATATCAATATGCAAACAGAAAGAAATACTATTTTTCGCTTTACAATGTAAAGTTTAGTGTTAACTCAATCTAAATAAGAAATTATCACAAATAACATTTCACGGTCTACTCTCCAGAAATCCTACTGGATCTATGTGCCAGTTGAACATTTAAAGTAGACACAAGGCATCACAAAGGCCGAAACAGTGCCACTCTTCTCTATTGGCTGCGATTGGTATTGCAGCTCCATTGTCCTAATAGCATGATGTGTTAAATGTGTTCCTCAATATGACTGAAGAACAATATAGAGTCAAGTGGTAAAGACTTATATTACATTAATAAGAAAACAAACAAGGATTTATTATATTCAGGCCTCTAACTAGTAGTAAATTGCATTAGAAAGACCAAAATACTCAGAACATCCAGAGCTTTTCGTTACATAAATAATTAGCTTATTATTTAAGAAAGCTTCATGTTCTCCATGTCAATAGAAGACTTACCGGCAGGAACGGGCGTTTACAGAAAAAAAATTCCACTGTGGAATAAATTAGAGGAATGTTTACAGTTTTGGTTTCCATTGGATTAGAAATAACCATATAATTATGTGGAAACACAATGTGTGGTTAACATTGTTTTCTGAAGTGGAACCATGATAATGGGATCATAGATTGTTGTGTTGCTGCAATTTTTATTAAGAACTTTTTGGGAGAGAAAAATACTTTAGTTTGTCAGTCAGGATGAGAGAAACATAAACCAATTTATATATACATATTTGTATGCAGTAGCCGTAGCTTCAGTTGAGACCAGATGTTTTTATGTTTTTTGTATGGCATTGTGTTCTTGCATTGGTGGGTCATTGTATTTATATGTGTCCATACATATACACACAAAGATTTGCACATACACACACTGAATGAGTGTAGATTGAAAGTATACACCTAAGGGTATGTGCACACACACTAATTACGTCCGTAATTGAAGGGACGTATTTCGGCCGCAAGTCCCGGACCGAACACAGTGCAGGGAGCCGGGCTCCTAGCATCATACTTATGTACGATGCTAGGAGTCCCTGCCTCTCTGCAGGACAACTGTCCCGTACTGTAATCATGTTTTCAGTACGGGACAGTAGTTCCACGGAGAGGCAGGGACTCCTAGCATCGTACATAACTATGATGCTAGGAACCCGGCTCCCTGCACTGTGTTCGGTCCGCTACTTGCGGCCGAAATACGTCCGTCAATTACGGACGTAATTAGTGTGTGTGCACATACCCTAAAAGTGCAGGCATTTGGATCATTCCTACATTCTATATTGTTAAAATAGGTGGAAACTACTAAAAAACTTGTCATGTGCACCAATGCCCCTTTTGATGCACTCCATGATCTTATTTGCTTTGGCAGCTGCTGCCTGACACTGGTGTCAACTAAAATTAATTTGTTCTTTTCCATGTCAGTTTTAACCAGTGTTTTCCCATTTAGTATGTAATGGTGACATGTATTTTTCCTTACGAAGTGCAGAACCTTACATTTATCAGTGTAAATAACAGTGGTTTTTATTTTGAAAAACTATCATTTTTGAGCAAGTTATGAGCAATTTTAGATTTATGCTAATTAGTTTCCTAATAGACAACTGGGCGTGTTTTTCCCTTTTTACCAACTGGGCGTTGTACAGAGGAGTGTATGACGCTGACCAATCAGTGACCAATCAGTGTCATACACTTCTCATCGTTCCAGCCCAGCTTCTTTCACTGCACACACAGCGTGATCTCGCTGTGCTGTCACTCACACATTAACTTTACCGAAGTGTCTTGAGAGTGAATAGACATTGCCACCAGCCAGGATGTGATGTCTATTCACACTCCCGACACTTCGGTAAAGTTTCTGTGGGACTTACACAGCATAGCGTGATCTCGCTGTGAATGACAGCACAGCATGATCTCGCGAGATCACGCTGTGTGTGCGCAGTGAAACAAGCTGGGACGTGCTCCTTTACTTTATAAAGACAGTCCGCAACCGCCCGTGCCTGTAATCACGACTACGGTCGTGTGCAGGAGGCCTAAATACTGGCACGGCATTCACTATGCAGCAGTACTGTGGAACAGACCCTGTCATTATAGGATCCTTAAATTAAATCACCGTACTTAATTCCCTTAGAACTTGAGGGGTGTATGCCACCCCAGTAAATTTGTCTATTTTAACCTTTTCAAGGTGGCTCTGCACTTGTTCCTCATTTAGATAGGTGAGATTTAATGGAGAATTTACTTTATTTCTTGGCATTTCACCTGCCATTTCATTGTCCTTTGTGGAGAAAATAATTGTTTTATATATATATATATATATATATATATATATATATATATATATATATATATATATATATATATATATATATATATAGATATATATAGATATATATATATAGATATCTATATATATATATATATATATATATATATATATATATATATATATATATATATATATGCTAGAGTGCAATTATGACAACATAAATATCTGCCGTTCTACTAACTTTGTGCAGATAAAACCTTTCCTTTTTCATCTTGTTTGGCTTTATTGACATTCAGGTGAGCCAGCCATAAATGTCCATAAAAGTATCCTACTTCATAGATTCATACAATAAATATATTACAACAATCCATACTCAGAATCTTAGTTTTATGTTTTTTAATTAGATGAATGATAAAATCCTCTCCAGATGGTATTGAGTGCCTGCTCTTCTCCATAAAATCTATCTTGGTGCTCCTGATAGCTGTTGCATATAATAATATAATAATCTTTATTTATATAGCGCCAACATATTACGCAACACTTTACAATTTAGAGGGAACATGAAACAAACAATATCAGACATTACATAGTGACAAAGTTCATTTACAATTCAAACCAGAGGAGTGAGGACACTGCTTGCAAGAGTTTACAATCTATGAGGAAATAAGGGAGACACAAAGTGTTTGTTCTGTACAATAGTCCGGCCATTTTTATACACATGGGGTGGTAACATAAAGCTGCATGAGCCGGTCACCAGCCAGTATCCGTGTATGATGGACATGAAGAGAAGGAGTGCGAGGGAATCTTATTCTGTTGACTAATCTAAAAGAGCGGCCATGGAAATGAGTTAGATTAGGGAATGTTATAGGCCTGTCTAAACAGATGTGTTTTCAGGGCACGTTTAAAACTGTGGATATTGGGAATTAATCTCATTGTCCGGGGTAGCACATTCCAGAGGACTGGCGCAGCACAAGAAAAATCTTGGAGACGGGATTATGTTGGATTTTATTCTAAGGTCGTTAGCAGAACGTAGAGCCCGAGAAGGGTGGTAGACAGAGATGAGGGAGGAGATGTAAGGAGGTGCAGCACTGTGGAGAGCTTTGTGGGTAAGAGTAATACATTTGAATTTTATTCTGAAGGGGATGGGCAACCAGTGCAGTGACTGGCAAAGATTAGAGGCGTTGGTGTAGCGGTTGGTCATAAATATGAGCCTGGCTGCTGCATTAAGGATAGATTGGAGAGGGGAGACTTTAATGAGGGGAAGACCGACTAGTAATGAGTTACAGTAGTCAAGACGAGAGTGAATCAGAGCAACAATGAGAGTTTTGGCGGTTTCCTCCGTAATAAAAGGGCGGATTCTGGAGATGTTTTTGAGGTGAAAATGACAGGAGCATGAAAGTGATTGAGTGTGAGGAGTAAAGGAATGATCTGAGTCAAAAATAACCCCGAGACAGCGGGTGTGCTGCTTAGGAGTGATGGTAGTGCCACACACTGAGATGGAGACATCAGGTTTAGGGAGGTTAGTAGATGGTGGGAACACAAGGAGCTCAGTTTTAGAAAGACTCAGTTTCAGATAGAGAGAGGACATGATGTTAGAGACAGCGGACAGACAAGCACTGGTGTTTTGTATTAGAGCGGGGGTGATGTCATGGGAAGAGGCATATAATTGGGTGTGATCAGCGTAGAGATGGTACTGGAAGCCAAAACAGCTGATGGTTTGTCCAATAGGGGCTGTGTAGAGAGAAAAGAGGAGCGGACCTAGGACTGATCCCTGAGGAACCCCGATAGCAAGGGGAAGAGGAGAAGAAGTAGAACCAGCAAATGACACACTGAACAAGCGGTCAGAGGGATAGGAGGAAAACCAAGAGAGAGCAGCGTCCTTGAGGCCAGTAGAGTGGAGCATGTTAAGTAGGAGTTTGTGGTCTACAGCGTCAAAGGCTGCAGAGAGATCCAGAAGAATCAGGAGATAGGATTTACCATCCGATTTAGGCGCCAAGAGATCATTTGAGACTTTAGTAAGAGCAGTTTCTGTGGAGTGTAGAGTGTAGATTGTAAGGGGTCTAGAATGGAGTTAGCAGAGAGATAGCAGATAAGGCGAGAGTAGACCAAGCGTTCCAGGAGTTTGGAGATGAAGGGCAGATTAGAGACTGGTCGGTAGTTAGCAGCACTGGATGGGTCAAGAGTTGTTTTTTTCAGTAATGGGTTTATAATGGCATGTTTAAAAGAGGAGGGAAAGATACCAGAGGAAAGAGAGAGAGGTTAAATATTTTAGTCAGGTGACTAGTGACAGCGGGGGAGAGGGACTGGAGAAGGTGTGAGGGGATAGGATCACTAGGGCAGGTAGTAGGACGAGAAGAAGAGAGGAGCCTAGAGACTTCTTCTGTTGTTGGGTCAAATGCTGAAAGTGAAGAAGAGGGAGTGCGGGAGGGAAGGGGATCGATGTTACTAGGGGACTGGGAGATAATATCATGGCGGATGTTGTCAATTTTAACTTTAAAATAAGTGCCCAGGTCTTCAGCACTGAGATCTGTGATTGCTGTCTGCACTTTAGGACTAAGGAGGAAGTGTAAAGTATCAAAGAGTCGTTTTGGATTATTAGATAGTGTGGAGATGAGAGAAGTGAAATAGACTTGTTTGGCTCGGTGAAGGGCAGAGTTGTAAGTTTTGAGCATAAATTTGTAATGGAGGAAATCTGCAGCCAAATGCGATTTTCTCCACAGTCGTTCGGTACATCTCAGGCACCACTGAAGAAAGCGGGATTGAGGCGTGTGCCAGGGTTGGGAAGTTCTGGTGGTCATCAAACTGCATGACTATGGCTTCACATTGCTCTTGACTTTAGGAGATCTGAAAGAAAAACACGAGAAAGAGAATACATTATTACATAGACATATTTCTTGATTTTTTTTTCCATGTCTTACTATTTTACTGGACAAAGTGATGACACTGAATAATCAACTACTGTCACAGCAAAAACAGAGATAAAAGGAAACAGAAACATTACTGATCGATGGCGTGCCATCTCTCTTCCCAGGAATAATCAATTGCATAATCTTACAATTCCTGATTCATGGGGAGAAAATAAATTGTAAACTCTAATCTGAAGATATACTGTATAATAGAATAGCCTATATAGTATGTATCTAAATGTTTGTGAAGATTCTCAGAACTGGACATATGTGAGATAAAGTAGCGATCATGGGAGAGGATTACTGCTTTAACTTTCAATAATCCCATTGAAGAACACTACAGTCAGTCTTTCTCCAGCCTGAAATTACTTCTTATGCGGAAAATTAGACCATGTTCAACTTTGAAGAAAAATGTATTGAAGAAAGACTTCTTTAAAGGGGTATTCCCATTTTAGAATTGTACGGCATACAGTATATCTCTAGGATATGCCATAAATTTTTAATTGGTGGGGACCATGTCAATCCTGAGAATGAAGGGACTGAGAACCATTTAGCTTTGTCCACAAGTTGTGCAGGGAACTTCCATCATTTCTTGTGGGGGAAAAACCTCTTTAATATCTTGTTTAAAGCCACATGAACTATCTACTATAGAAATCACTTTTTAAACCCAGACATAGTTAGGTTTTATTCTTAAGGACAAATACAAGAAGACAAGTCAGGTGAATGACTGATCCACAGAGAATGCAACATATAATAAGAGTTACCCACCAGAAGCAAGATACAGTAGAGTGCGATAAGGCACATATTATAGGATATATACGTATATATTTGCAGATATTGCTTGACATGATATTCTAACGAGAGAGGGGCAAATAAGGAAAGTGGGCTAGATGGAGAGGGGTAAACCTCACATGAACTAATAGTAATGTCAAAGCGGAAATAAAAAGGGGACAATGTGTTATCTCTCAGGGCTCTAATGAATATCAGGAAGTCCATGGGTAAACTAGTACCGTATGTGACAAAATTAGAAATGATCACCTGTCCGAAGGATAGGTGATAATTTTCTGATGCCTTGGGACCCCACTGAATCACTGTCCCCACTGGTCCCGAACCCTCCATTCCTCCTCACTGCTCGACCGCAGTAAAGAGAACATTGATTGGAGCTGTAGTCGAGCATGCGCGCTGCAGCTCCATTCAAAGTCTATGGGAATGACGGAAACAGCGCTCGGCTGATTCTGTCATTCTCATAAAGATTAAATAGAGTGGCAGCGTGCATGTTCGACAGCCGCTCCATTCAATGTTCTCCTTACTGCGGTGAGGAGGAATGGAGGGTTCGGGATCCCCATTCTCATGATCGGTGGGGGTCCCATGGATCAGAAAATTATCACCTATTTTGTGGATAGGTGATCATTTATGATTCTGGGAAAAGCTCTATAAGTTGGAATGAAGATGACACGTAATCATGCGATAACAATCTCACTCCCTTTCAAATATTCATATGCCTGGACTAAAAATAATGACGTTTCTTGGCCCAGTTGCAATCCTTGTTCACTTAACTCTCGATAATGCTGAATTATTATGTGTCTTAACAGTCCATATTTCCCTCACATGACCCTGTCTGGAGACATCTCTGTTGCTATTGTCTATTGTTGACCAGAAGGCTATAAAATTAAATGATACGTTGATGTCGAGGCTGTGTTACTAAACAAAGTTCTTGATGCAGAAATGTGCGCTGTCTGCATATTGAATCAGAAATACTGTCTCCTTCCTGTCACTGAACTCAACACTAATGACAATCCATACAGCAACTGCTACAAATGTCAATGCCATACAGACATGACGAAAATGGACGGAAAACCAGACAATGTGTCATACACGGCACAAGCCGCCTCTAGCTTGTGTCTTCATTCATGAAAATATAAAGGATACTCTTTATTTTATGGGCCTACAGCTTATTAACCTTTGCCGCTAAAGATCGGGCCTTAGCTGTCTCACAGATGGCTTGCCTGTATGATGACCCAATGTCAAACTCAGACTAAGTGAGGACTCCATAGATGGTAATCTTTCCCAGGGGCACACAATACTCTTTAATGCTACTTTAAGCAGGAAAAATTAATTATGGTCTAATCACACTGAGAAAAAATATCATTACAAAATCCATAAGGAAATCGTAGGCTTCTATACAAATTCAATATATATGTATAGGGAAAATCTATAGGATAATTTTTACAATGTGGGCATATAGTGTATGTGTAATTATATTTTATCCCTCTATATTTTATTATAGAACCATGTCAGTAATTGTAAGTCTTTTTTCTTGTTAAACTAGGGAAAGTCACCCTGAGTACTCCCTGTGGTCGGTGACCTTCTGCTGACTGCATGAAGTTTTACATGAATTTGTGGGAAGAGTAAAAAGGACAATAAAAGATGTGGATGATTTTAACCACAGTATGTATCATAATGAGGATAAGAGAAAAAATTTCTAATCAAAGTAGGCACTGTAGGTGGGCGCCCATGTATTAAGCATGTTTAGATTCATATATATATATATATATATATATATATATATATATATATATATATATATATATATATATATATATACATATACACACACATATAGTATTTATAACCTTCTGTCAATCTACCGAACATGTCAAGGCTACATGGAATTGACACTTGGGTTTTATTATATAATCTTGGAAGGGGAGCTGTGCTGTATACTCTTGGTTTTAGCTTGTTTCTTTATTATAAGACCTTGTTACCCCATCAAGACAATCCCCTTTTGAAATAAAGGTGACCCAATTAACTGATTGGCGAAGAACTGAAATCTGAAATAGCTGTTATTGGGGAGGGATATTTGTGTCTTCCAGAAATTCAAAACGCTATGTTGACAACATTCCTGTTTTTTCATCTGTGACAATCTCAGTGTGCACTGCTAAATACACAGTGTAATTTCAGTGTTCCCCTCAGAAATCCTGAATATGAGGGGCCCCTTAGATTTATTCTTGGCAAAGATATGGTTGTTAGTGAGAGACCTTGTATAATACATTGATATAGGGCAGGTCTGATAAATTAAGACATCCCTGTCGCTCAACCCAATAGATAGGTCTGTTTTAGCCACTGTATTTTACCACACGGTACAATGTTTACGACATAGTCACATAGGTTGCAAGGTTGAAATAAGGCATAAGTCCATCTAGTTCAAACTATTATCCTGCAGAGTTGATCTAAACATACTGTAAAAGTTAAAAACACAAATTTAGCTCACATGACATCCATAGTGGGGCTGTGCACAACGAACACCAATGTCACAATGCCCCCCCCCCCCCCAGACTTAAATCCAAATGACGGCAGAAACTCCACAAAAATCTATACCGAATGAAAAAAAGGAGGAAAAAATATACACAAAATATAAAAAGAAGTTTATTGAGTAATTAAATGTAAAAAAAAACAAAAAACATACAGAGGCAAACAAAGCAGAATTTCAAAAGAAAACAGCGAGTGTACAGAGAAGGATCTGAGTGGGAAAGCTAAGCATCACTCCCTAACTAGGCATAGTAACGTACCCATATTCCAAGCTATCCGCACCACTCTGTATGCCCAAACGCGGGTTTTACGTATTGCTTTTTCAGGGGGTACTGTTCTGACTAAGGAGACCCATATGTATGAATCCATCCTACACAGTGCTTTGTGGGTCCACCAGATACTTACATTAATGCACACCATCTACATACTTTAGAAATGCCTTTCTCAATGACAGCTGAATCTTGAAAGGTAGTTACTCTGATAACCACAAAAAGTAAATCCTCATACTTGACTATTTGGTATGCAGAAGACAAATGTTTTACTTACCGTCTGCAAAATATAGTACTAACTCCTAAGCTAAAATGTGTTGAGTGAGATTTACTATGTATATACGGTATGTATGTACTGTATGTATCTTTGTCCAGCTACCATTACTACACAGATACCACAGATATAACTGAAGTGAATACTGAATAAAGCCTTGATTGAATAATCAGAGTATATTCACATGTGGCAGATTTGTTGCAGAAATATCCATACAAGAGACTTGCAGAAATCCATGAACATGCTTCAGATGTATGACAGATTTTTCTGTCACGGAAAACTGCCCCTGTGGCATTATTTCAAGCAGCCGGTACTGCCAAAGATACTTCTACAGCTATGAGGGATGTGTGTCCTAGTGTAGCCCCAACCTTAGCACAAAACACATTTTGCTCATTATACCATGCTAAAAGTCCTTTTCATGTACATATTCTCATCTTAATAATATGATTTTCTGATCTTTAAAGGAAATGTCCGCTTTTTACAATTCCTTTTTGTTCTAAGGTTCCCATGAAAATAAGCTAATCATGGGTTAGACACCCAGCGATCAGTTGTAATCTGCAAGGGAACCTGTGTCCAAATCCCCTGCAGCACCACCATAGGTGAAATCAAGCATTACACAATACCCAAGGAATTCAATAGACTATCCGAGCAATGTACGCATGTCCGGGCTCCTCCAAAAAGAAAGATGCTCTTTGTAGATGTCTCTGTGCTCAGGCTAAAGGCCCTTTAAGATCGGTGAACAAGCGTTCGTATGAATTCACTTTCCAGATCATTGACCAGTGTAAATGAGCAAACTCACATTCCTTAGCTGATTGGATTTTTTATTCGGCCATAAAAATGGTCCTTTGTTGGCAATATTTCTCCCAATGTAAACAGGGGATGTGCTGCCGACATGATCCTAATGTATCGCCCCGATCATTTCTCCGTTCGATTACAGGTTACAGATTACAGGTAATATTACAGGTGGTATATTACAGGTGGTTAAACACGGGTAAATATCTGCCCGTGTAAAACCACCTTAAGGCCGGATTCGCACGAGCGTGTTCGGTACGTGATATACGGACCGTATTTCGGCAGTATTTATTGGACCGAACACACTGAATGGCTATCTATAACGCTAGGAGTCGCTGCCTCGCTGCGGGAAAACTGTCCCGTACTGTAATCATGTTTTCAGTACGGGACAGTAGTTCTGCGGGGATGCAGGGACTCCTAGCGTCTTAGATAACTATGATGCTAGGAGCCCGCCTCCCTGCACTGTGTTCGGTACGGGAAATGAGGCCAGCATGCGGACCGTATATAACGGACCGAACATGCTCGTGTGTGGGAGGCCTAAGGGATCAAGGTTCTGAATGAGAGATCCCCTTTATAAACTCAGAATTCCCTAATAGTGTATTTGAAAATTGTCTCTCTAATAAAAAAAAAATCCTAATTTCAAATCCACGCGGAGGATTTCTTGCTCATGTAGGTATTTCAAGCCAGACAGATACATTCATACATATGTATTTATAGATGAAGTTAGAGAAGGTCTGTGAGTTAGTTTCAAAACCTATTTAAAGGGGTTGTCTAGAACTACCAAAAAAAAACCACTACTATTGTTCTTGGGCTGTGTATGGTATCGCAGCTCTTCCTCATTTATGGGATTTGGGCTGGACTGTAATACTAGATGTAGCCCATGGACAAGAGTCGTTCTGTTTCTGGAAAAAAGCAGACCCCTTTTCTAATATTGGACAACAAAAAGGTTAAGGCTTCGTTCACATATCCGTTAGGGCTCTATTCTAACGTTCCGACTGAGCTTTCCGACAGAATGGAGCCCTAACTGAAACAAACGGAAACCATAGGTTTCAATGGTGACGGATCCGGTGTCAATGGTTTCCATTTTTCTCCATTGTGCAAGGGTTCTGTCGTTTTGACGGAAGCAATACCATAGTCAACTGCGCTATTCATTCCGTCAAAACAACGGAACCCTTTCACAACGGAGACAAACCGAAACCATTTGCACCGGATCCATCACCATTGAAATTAATAATGATGGAAACCTATGGTTTCTGTTTGTGTCAGTCAGGGTTCCGTTCCGATGGAAAGCAACAACGGAATGCCAGAACGGAGCCCTGACGCAGATGTGAACGAAGCCTAATAGACAAGTAATTGACTTTTGTTGATTATTTTTAAGAGGATCAGAAAAGTTGCATAATCCATTAATGGAGGCACTTGCAACGTGACACTCTAGCTTTCCTGCAAACCTGTGGATGAGACTTTTACAAGTACTTAGAACAAGGTTTTCCATGCTATATCTGCTGAACAGCTGTGGCTTTTTCACTTCACGCTTTTTAGTGTATATTTCGTGATGTACTCTTCACAAACTCTAGGACTCCAGGGAATATTTACAACCTCCTTACTAACTCTCATGTCTGTATTTGTAGAATTGAAAACTAATGTTTGTGGGAAAGTAAATGTAATGTGACCCGTATGCTGTAAAGAGTGCGTGAGGCAAAAGCATAGCTCATCATATATAAAATCTACATTGACGTTTCCCACAAGGCCCGTTGTTTAAATTCAGTCATTAGGGTGCATGCCTATATGATTACTCACATTAATTTATACTATAGATAGCTTGATCCTTCAGGATTTAACGTCAATATTTAATATAATAGCAACACAGCAAGAGTGGTTTATAATATGGAATTTGATTGGGTGCTATGGGTAACTATATATATATATATATATATATATATATATATATATATATATATATATATATATACATATATATATTTGTATGAAGAAGATGGTGAATTGTGCCTTGATTGGTCACATGGGGTGAAGCATCATCCCAGAAGGATGAAACACAGACTCCTAGGTAAGTATAATATATATTTTTTTCTGAGTTTAGTTTTTTGCGGGAGGATCACTGCGAACCCACCGCGAAAAATGCAAACCCACCGCGAACAGCTGCTATTTGTTGCGGGATTTACCTCCCCATTGAAATCAATGGGGAAATCCTGCAACAAATAAGCAGCGATTACGTAAATACAATTGACATGCTGCGGAATAAAACTCTGCACCGCAGTTAAATTTCTGAGCGTTACATCAACGAGCACAATGCCAGGCATAGGATGGAGTGCTGTGAAGCACGCCGCAACTGGAATTTGGAGTAGTCTAAACCTGTTCTGTGGAATGACAAATCACACTTCTCTATCTGCCACTCTGATGGATGAGTCTGGGATTGGCGAATGCCAGGAGAACGTTACCTGCCTGCCTGCATTGTGCCACCTGTAAAGTTTGGTGGAAAAGGGATAATGCTATATGGTTGTTTTTCAGGAGGCGGCCTAGGCCCCTTAGTTGCAGTGAAGGGAAATTCTTTATGCTTCAGCATACCAAGATATTTGGGATAATTGTATGCTTTGTGGGAAGGTCCTTTTCTGTTTCAGCATGACTGTGCCCCAGTACACAAAGCAAGGTCCACAAAGGCATGGTTAACTGAGTATGGTGTGGAAGCCCTGACCTCAACCCCATCGAACAACTTTGGGATGAACTAGAATAGAGATTGCGAGCCAGGCCCACACAGCAAATCGCGCTAACTGCTTCTCTCCCATGAGGTATCAAAATGTCCTGGGGCAGGAAGGGGTTAAAAAATACTCCAAATATAGGATGTGTGAACACAGCCTAACTATAATCAATAGTCGTAAATCCCTAAACTTAATCTGATTTGTTAAGTGGATGAAAATGTCTTTTCTGACTGACAGAAATCTTTTCTATCCATCAGAAATGTGTTTGAAATTCGTCTCTAGTGATAATCGTTACCACTATGACAGTGATGTATGACGGTTATCACTAGAGTAGTTCAGCAGATGTTACATTAAAGATCGGGTGCGAATAGGAAAGAGAGTGTAAAATATATACGTATTATTGATGTTTGTGTGTAGTGCAAGTGCTTGATGCGACTGAAAAAAAACCCCTTATATGTGACAATCAGAGAGCAAGTATTCTCTCTGAATAATAAGGAGAGGGGGTGATAACATGAACAAAAGTTTATGTTACCTCTCCCCCGGTGGTCATCTACAGCCATACAGGGAAAGGAGGAGGATGACAGATTCTACTCCTCTCCCTACATGCTGCCAGGACGTCCCCCCTGCTGTATGAGATACATCCTTGGCTGGGAAAGGGTTAATGTCTATGGGCCCACCCGGCGTATATGTCGGGAGATTTTCCCAGCATATATTCTGGCATCACACCAGTCTGAGATTGACTATGTAAGGAAATTGCACTGTCCACACCTGCTGAAGTGCCCCTAACAAATAATCATCTTCTCTAGTATCTGCATGCCCAATCTCAGCTATGCATCTGTAGGATTAAAATTAGTAATATGAGTGTGGATTCCTGTTCTACTACAAGATCTTAACCCCTTTCTATAGGGTAAATGGACATCATAGAGGGGGATTACCTCTACAACTGGTATGTGATTAAGATCTCTTGAACTTGTGCAGCAGCTAAACAAGAAAACTAGGATAATGTAGCAAAAGTGTATTTTTTATGTGTTGTACCTTGCCTCAGACATTATATCTCTGTTCAAACATTAGGGTTCATGCGCATGGCCGCATTACAGCTCCATACAACCTCTGAGTTATACAGAGTCATAATAGGGCACCCATAGACTCCTATGGGGTCCCATTGTATCACCGTATGCCTCTGACTTTGTATGGAAGCACAGAGAGGTTTTACCTATCTGCAATTCTCCTTTAAATAATGTGATATGGAACGATTTTTCAAATAGCAGAATTTTATCTGAACACAAGGCAGTCGTTCCCTGCTGCATTTCTTTTGGGGGGAGATTTTATTCAAGGCTGTTCATCCATGCAAATAAAAAGAAAAGAAAAATAAATCTTGATGAAATAAAACAAAAACGACATTGTGTATGCACAGAATTAATGGCTTAAACTGTGGAGCTATGAAACTTTTTAGTTAATGGACTGAATAGAGAATGGAAGTTTGTACTACAGTGGATCAAAATAGAAATATTACCCACTAGTTTGTCTAGAGGAGAAGCGGATGTGGAGTCTGACTCTGTAGATGTTACAATTTAAAATTTACAGAGACACTAAAATAATTTTTGCCTAATTATGGCCACAAGCCTTATGTGGTCTTTGAAATATAATGTATCCCATATTTTATTACTTACTTTATTTGTAAGCTTGACTGTCTTCAACTGAAATTGTATTTTACCCAAAAGAAGAAAGATAATTGACCTAATTGTCTAATTGACCCTCAGTGTCCCTAGTGGTCAGTCTTGCATACTGCACCATTTTCCTGGTGTGCATTGGTGTAGAGCAGGGGTCTCAAGCAAGCGGCCCCTGGAGCTGTCATCTGCTACCCGCGGGACACAGAGCTGCTAGTACAGGCTCTGCTCCGGGACTCTGTGGAATTCCCTGACATCGCTGTCCATATATGGACAGTGTTGTCTGAGTCTTCCCCAGAGCGGAGTCCCGGGCAGAGCGCTAGTATCGGCTATGCTCCGGTACTCTGTGGAATTCCCTGACACCGTGGTCCATATATGGACAGTGTTGTCAGGGTCTTCCCCAGAGCGGAGTCCCGGGCAGAGTGCTAGTACAGGCTCTACTCCGGGACTCTGTGGAAGCTTCTGACATCGCTGTCCACATATGGACAGCGATGTCTGGGGCGTCCCCAGACCCGGAGTCCCGTGTGGAGCGCTAGTATAGGCTCTGCTCCAGGACTCTGTGGAATTCCCTGACATCGCTGTCCACATATGGAATGGACTGCTGTACTCCATAACAGAGTATGAGTTGCAGGTTTTCTGCAGCTTGTACCTCCTTGAGAGATCATCTTTAATGCAATAAATCTTTGGATGTAGATTGTTTTTTTTGGACTGGATTACCATATTGTTGGTCGATGGACCTTAAGAGTCTAAAGAGTAACAACCAGCTGCTCTGAGGGCCTGCTCCCACGCAGTGACGTGACTTCCCTACCACACACAAGAGTGAATGGGAAACGTACAGTCCTAGGGCAGGACAAAATGTAGGACCATGATAAATAGAGTTCAACGCAAATAGGATATTTATAGCCCTCAGAGAGTCAAATGACACAACATGGTGGAACTATTTAAAACATATGTTTTGCATCATATAAATAATGTCAGCCTGTAGAAACCAATTTCAACAGTCGCAATGCTCTTAACCTCTGGGAATGTGAAATTATAACACTTCTGTTATACTTTATTCCAGTATAGCACAAAACAACACAAATAGAATGAAAAGGGCCCCCCAGAGCATGTAGCTTGGGGGGACACATGGTCGCACGTTCCCCATATTCATTTGTTTTATTATAACAATGTTACCGGGGCATGTGCTATTTGCTGGTTTGTTTTGTGCTCTCTCTCCCCCCCCCTCCTTTTTCTATTTGGTATAGTGGTACTTACTTACCATGGTGGCGTCCCCTATTTCAGCTGTGCAATGGCATGAGCGGGTTCTAGACTTTTCTATCTACAGGCAGAATTCTCCCCTGGCCACCAGGATTGGTTGTTTAAATTCCAGTTGCGGGATAATTGGATACAAAAAGAGGCATTTCGTCACGATGAATCACCTATTAGAAGACCCGGTCTGGCCCACCCGCCCTCCCCTTTTAATATACTTATGTTTTCCTAAATCACAATGTTTCTAGTGGGGTTTAGTCCCCCAGCTAATGCTGGGCGGAATTGGTATATTATTTGGTTTTGAGGTTTTCAGTACGTTTTGCTATTTATTAATTACAGTTTTAATTATTATGGTTTATTATTATTATTTTATTATTACCCTTAATAAACATTGTGGCCTTATTCATCCAACAAATATGTGTGTGGTTTATTTTATTTTATTCAACAAGAGTGGGGCCTGTGCTACCATGAATTAGTGATTCAAAAGAAAGACAAAACATTGTAATAATTTTACTACAGAGCTAAACATGGAGATTCTTATATACTAGGCTCCAACTGACCACAGGGTCACAGCTGACCTTCTCCCTGCCTGGCACAGCCCATTAAAAACATAGCATCCCCTCAATGGGTTTAAATACCAATTACTATATTACTCCAGGCAGAATATCTGCAGTTTGATGTGACTCTTCACAGTAGTGAGGTGTGTGAACCATGCAACTAGCATTGACACATCATACCACATTTTTCTTATTTTCATATTGATCGCTAACAGAGGCCGAAGTTGAAACTTTTGCTTGAAATATAGGTAGACCCTATAGTTACCAGTTCTGAGATTCCTACGAAGGTTGTGTAGCTTGACAGTTTAAATTAAAAACCAATACACACCATGCTAAGCACGGTTAATCCTATTGAAATAACTACGTGGAAGATCAAATAACTTTTAATGTGGGTTGACTCGGGGTCGGACACAGTTATTTATTAAATATATAACCATAACTTTATTATCTCAAAAACATTAATTATCTCAGTCTGTAAAACCCGAATGCCAAACGGCCCTTCCCTGGAGCATGTGGGTAGACTGTTTAAATATAAAAAAACGCCACTAAGGAGGTCATGTACTCCTAACTACACTGCCCTCTGGCCCCCAGTCAACAGAAACAAGGCCTTCTCAACACTGTCCTGCACACCAGACAAAAATATATCCAGTCCAATGTCAGTCAAGTGGTTTCCATCTGAAAGCAGCAAACATGGATTATCCACCTCCAGTTGCCTGTGTCTCACTACCACTTCTCCACGGTACCGGACAAAATGGAACACCCTGTTATTCAAAAGTTGCCTACCTCATTCAATTTCGTTAACATCACGGGCACCATGCCACACAGCCCATGAAATAATCTCTGACCATACTAGTACCAACTCCCGAAAAAAGGAAGCAAAGCGTTCCAAATCTGACTGAATAAGGGCAATAAGTTCTACCAATCGCACATTGCACAAGTCGTTACCACCCGCATGTAAGACCAAAACTGTAGGGACCATCCAATAACTGCTGATGTCGACAACCTCCGGCAAGCTGCGGATGCCCCGCCAGTTCACTTGAGCTGCAGTAAATTCCAAAGATTGACCTCCAGGGCGGATAGCAGCACAATGTTCAACCCAAAAAACGTAAGAGTGACCGATAATCCATACAGTTGGACGAAAACCTGCAAGAAAAAAAAAAATTAGCGAGGCTGCAAATCAGGACAAATATAAACTACAAAACAATCGGTGTGCCAACGACCTATTCTACGTATGTGCTCGTCTGGCACACCCAACTCGCTAGGAGTAGTAGCTGAAAAGAATGCGTACCATACTCCGCAGGAGAAATGCCGGCATGAGACAACGCTTGCTTAAAAACAGCTCAAAACGCGTCAAAGGGGAACCGTTGAAAAGAGACAAAAATTGAAACCCCCGAACGGCGCAACCGAAAATAATCTGCAACCGCCGAAAACGGGCAAGCAGCACTAGGAGCCAGGCAGAGAGACACCCAGCAACCCCTCCCAAAAATGTCAGTCTCAAACGACGAATTCTAAAACGCAAACCGGACTTAGACAAAACGACATCCTCAAAAAGTAAATGAGTAGACGAGCTGGGTGGAATGAGCTCGGATATACAAAGGGCCCCATAAAAAGCTAACGCAAAGCCGCCCGAAACATTGGCACCTCAAAAGCATCAGAACAGACGGACGGGAGCGTAGATAACAGCTGTACCAATACGGAAAAAGAAATCGGCCGACGAGATTCCCATCGCACTGCAAACTTCTTCCAGCCACGCAATGCCTGCGCTATAAAAATGCTTTTAGTTACGTCGACCCAGCCACGAAGCTTAAAAAAAGACAAGACGCTGGCTAAACGACGCTGGGCGACAAGATCAGAAACCCGTTTTACCCAAATGTGATTGTAGAACGAAGATACTCCTCAGGACCAACCACTCTATTCCCGACCACCTCCAACCACTCTCTCCCTGCCTTACCATGCCCGGACCAAGTTGACGAAGCTAAAGAAGATCGGATTAGCGAAAGCAATTGATATCCAACATCCGCCACAGGGAATCTGGACAGCAAGTCCCCACAGGGTCCACCTGCGAATGGAGAGAATGAAAAGCTGCCAAATAAAACTACAGAGAGAGTCAGCAATAGCATTATTGACACCAGGAACGTGACACGCCCTGAAGCAAAACTACCACCAGCTCAGAATAAGAAGTCAGACGATTAATAGCCTGTACCGCAGCCACGTTATCAGAACAATAAACAACAGATCGATTGGCCATACTGCCACACCACAACTCAACTGCTGCAACAATAAAAAAGTTCCTATTGTTGTAAAAGTTCCGTCGTTTTGATGGAATCAATAGGGTAGTTGACCACGCTATGATTCCGTCAAAACAATGGAACCCATGCACAACAGCGACAAACGGAAACCATTGCTTTTCAATGGTGTTGGAAACGGAAACCTATGGTTTCTATTTGTGTCAGTCAAGGCTCCGTTCCGACGGAAAGCTCAGATGGAATGTCGGAACGGAGCCCTGACGAAGATGTGAATGAAGCCTTAGCCATAAGGGCCCCAGGGCCCGTGCGACACACCAAGTCGATGGCCCTGTCAAAAGGAACATAAGATACTGTAGCCAAATCCTTCGAAAAACCGTCGTTAACAGATGGGACTTTGGGATAGGAAAGATGATAAATCAAACAAAACTTTCCCTGGTCTTTTATAGGAACGACTCCCTGGGGCGATATGCGTAAATTACAAAAAGGCAATTTCACCTTTTTTTCCACACTTTATCACGTATGACCAAGAAGAATTCAGTCGCGGATCGCAAACTACAAGAAAAAACTGGACGCGCATTGTACGTGAACGGAATGAAAAATCCAAACATGAAACACGTTCTAAGAAGGCTTCCCGCATCTTGGGGTATGGGTTGAGCCACGGCAACATCTCCATTTCGCGTACTGGAGTACTAGACATGACCAGTGGTTTGGGCACGAGGCTGGGCGGCGGTTGTACGGCAGGACATCGAAGCGCAGTATTGGCCCCCGCCACAAGAGGAACATTTGTGGTGGAATTTACATGAGCCTTATACTATGCAATGACCCTCGTTAAAGAGCCAACATACGCCTGTCCGTCGAGCGCCCCCCACTGGGCGCGACAACGGGACCTGAGAAGTAGGGGGAGGAGACGGATAACGGAAAGGGCCGCTGCAACATCATAAGGCGCAACAGACATCTGTTGCCTTGGAGTCCTAGTGAACATCGGCCCTCTGCGCCATACGCCTCTGAAATTCCTCATTGGAACACCACCACACAGCGCCACCGTGTGCCCAATAAGCACTAAAAATAGTATTGAGATACACAAACAACTAGCAGGCACGATCCGGTAATTTCTGTCCCAACATGCTACCCAAAACCACAAACGTTTGCACCCACTTATTAAAGGTCTTAGCTACGCGCGGCTTGGTCTGAAATCCCTGTTGGAAGCGACACTCCTTATCGACCGTCGTGTAATCGACAGAAATCAAGGACCAAATTTCAACACAGTAATTTATTGTCCTTGGTATCCTCATAAGTGTGAACCAAGGGGCGCAATACCACAAAAATAATCATCCCTCAAGGGCCGGAATCGAGGGCGTCGACGTGAAAGCTTTAATAAAAGACTTCCCCACAACGGACTGAGCCCTAGACCCAACAGGGCCAGGGGCAGATCCGGCCAACAGAGAGCGAAAGACAGACATTAGCAAATTCAGATGGCATCTGAGCCCGAAGACAGGAGGACTCACACGGATCAGAAGACGGCATCTGGGCTGGATTGGACGAAGGAGGCGGGACTACTGCAACCGATGCCGCGGGAGGTGCAACTGGAGGCTGTCTTCGGGAAGCCCCCCCGGACCTGCGACCAGACCGGCGACGAGTCACCTCCGTGCCCGCCAGAATTCTGCCACGACTGTCGGACGCAGGGCAGGAACTCCGGGAAGCCAACACCGATGAACCAGCTAAAGAGGATGATCTACGGCGGCGATGTGACGACTTCTTCTTCGCCTTGTGAGGGAGATCTGGCAAAGCAGTATCAGCCCAGGAATCCACAAATGAAGCCCGAGACTGGTGGTCTGTTAGTACGTACGCCTGCCCCAGCGAAGCCATACAAAAGGGGGAGGGGCCAGTAAGAATAGGCGGAGCAACGGGCCTAGAAAACAGTTAATCCTGTGCACAAGACAGGGTCAACCTCACTCTCCCCTGCAGAAAACACTGTAGGTCTAAATGATCTGGGGCAGGCTAGTTCATGCCAGCTGCTGGACAATACCACCTGGAAACCAGCAGTTTAGCTAGCTGCAGGAGCGGTATGCGGACGAAGAGGGAGAAGGGGGGCTTCTAGGGAGTGCCACGATGTAATCCTCAGGGTTAGCTAAATGAGCTGATGCCGCCACAGTTCCTCACACGGCCGATGGGCAGGGGTGAGCGCAACCAAAGCCAGAGGGAGTAGCAATGGGGGAGGGGTAATCTGCGAGCCCACGGCCTTTGGCAGTGAGCCTGTAGCAGGAGCCAGAGGGCGTAGAACTGGGGATCTCGTGAACTCCAAAAGTCCCGGACGTCCACGGAAGACAACAGTGATGGATGATCGCAGAATCCTTTCCATGGTGAAGAAAAACACCTTCACAACATCTACCCAAGTGAAGAACACTCTCCTGGAAGTAGGTGTATCAGTATCTAAGTCTACCATAAAGAGAAGACTTCATGAGAGCAAATACAGAGGGTTCAAGAAAAAGGTGCAAACCATTAATCAGCCTCAAACATAGAAAGGCCAGATTAGACTTTGCCAAACAACATGTAAAGAAGCCGCCCAGTTCTGGAACCGCATGAAACGAAGATCAACCTGTACCAGAATGATGGAAGGAAGAAAGTATGGAGAGGGCTTGGAATGGATCATGATCCAAAGCACACCACATCCTCTGTAAAACATGGTGGAGGCAGGGTGATGGCATGGGCATGCATGGATGCCAAAGGCACTGGGTCACTAGTGTTTATTGATGATGTGACTGAGGACAGAAGCAGCCGGATGAATTCTGAAATGTTCAGGGATTTACTTTCTGCTCAGATTCAACCAAATGCAGCAAGGTTGATTGGACGTCGCTTCACAGTACAGATGGACAATGACCCAGAACATACTGTGAAAACAACCTAGGAGCTTTTTAAGGCAAAGAAGTGGAATATTATGCAATAGCCAAGTCAATAACCAGATCTCAACCGGATTGAACGGTCATTTCACCTGCTTAAGACAAAACTTAAGGCAGAAAGAGCCACAAACAAGCAACAACTGAAGACCCTGCAGTAACGGCCGGGCAAACATCACAAAGGAGGAAACCCAGCGTTTGGTGCTGTCCATGGGTTCCAGACTTCAGGCAGTCGTTGCCTGCAAAGGATTCTCTACAAAATATTAAAAAACCAACCATTTTATTTATGGTAATGTTCGTTTGTCCAATTACATTTGAGCCCCTGAAATAAGGAGGATGTGTAGAAAAATGGTTGTAATTCCTAAACGTTTCACAGGATATTTTAGTTCAACCCCTTGAATTAAACCTGAAAGTCTACACTTCAATTGCATCTCAGTTGTTTCATTTTAAATCCAATGTGGTGGCATGCAGAGCCCAAATCATAAAGATTGTGTCACTGTCTAAATAATTCTGGACCTAACTGTAGTTACACACAAACTGAAAATCCTCGCAATGAGGAAACCTAGCAGGAGGGGCAGGTTATAAGAACTATGCCCCACTAAAAATATTCCCTATAACGCCCTGGCTTTTCTAGCCTATTATGTGCTTGTATAACTAAGTTAAACATGCCCTTAGCCTAGCATAACCCCCCTCCCTTGTAATTTTAAGCCATTCATAGAGTCAAAGGCCCTATGGCTATATGCCTATGGGTTTACAAGAACTTTCATAGGCCTATGACGGCATAGGCCTACCTATAAACTCAAAAGTTGCAGTCACACCCTAGCCCAGGTGTCTGAGGGGGCCCAAAGATTACTCTGCCACATAAGAAGACGCCAGTATTATAAATGCCACATAGTAGATGGGGGGCCCTGTTACAGATTTTTGTATCGGGGCCCAGTTATCTCTCTGTATGAAGGACTGATGCCTCTTAATAAATTAGGTGCATATCTGGACATTCTTATCTATAATTTTCAGCCAGTGGCGAAAAGTTTCATGAGCGACGGAAACAGCACAAAAGTCGAAATTTGCGACTTGTGTCATTTGCAACTTTTCCACGACAGAAAACGTGCAAACAAAAGTTTTTTTTATTCCACACATTGTATTTGTCCATCTAGATCGGAGAACTCGTTTTGGCACCCACCATGATCAGCGCAACAGCTGTACAACATCCCTCCCTTGTTTGAAAAACTGTCAGGAAACACAATATGAGATCACGAATTTGGTCCTTTTCCGTTGTCAAATGTCTGTCTATTCCTTACTTCTACAGGAGTGCTCTTCAAATTCTCTTTTGCACATTTTAAAACATGATCTCTACTGCATTGTTCCGAGGCTGAGGCATTTTACTCATTTTAATTGCTTTTTCATGGTACATTTTTCATGACAATTTGTTTCTGAAAGTGATACCACAAGCCAGTCATTTTCTATCTCTCAACTGAGTCTTAGATCGACTCTCTTTATATTTAGCCCCAACTTTCCTTGATGACCCAATAATTACAGTTATAGTGAGAAAGCCCAGGGCGTCATGGGAGCAAAGTGAGATCAGCCTGCTGCAAATTACCCCAGTATGGGTTTAAGCTTCATACCACTGAAGTCACCAGGGACCAGAGCTTAGAGGTTATATAGAAGTAAAACAAAGTACAGACTCCCCTATGCCAATTAGGATCACATGTACATGACAGAGGTTAGTGGTATCCAGCGATTCCCATGAAATAATGCTTCTATGGCGGTTATATGTTATGTCTCAAGGCTATAGCACAGCAGGGTAAAAAATACAGACTCAGAAGAGACATGCATGGGAAATTGTAATAAAATGCATTCATATTGGCTGTAAAAGAATATATACAGTATTTGACATGTGACTGGGTTACAAAAATAAATCGATAGCTTAATATGAATTCTAATAAAAAAGGAATACTAAAAACACAAAATCCCATGATCTGATGGATAGATTCTAAACCCCCAGCAGTTAGTTGTGATCGCCAGGGGAAGCAGAAGGTAGCCACAAATTTCCTCTATAGTTTAACTTGGCTTCCATTCTAATTGCTAAAACAGGGGTCCCAAATAGGGGACCCCGCTCTATAATGTCCACCATAGGTAATTCTGGGTACTCCGGTTTTCTTTCCATGCTCTAAAAATATACTTATAGGTACATCGGCCGTCGTGTGGCTGTCTGAGATCAGGGAATTAGATTGTGAGCCCCTTTTGGCACTGTGAATGGTTCTACAATACTGAAACTAAGAAAGTGTTTTTTATAACTATGACATCTAAACTATTTCTGTTTAGACATATTTTCAGTTTGTTGTCACCCAATTCAGTATAAGAAAAAATCTACTGTTGCTACTGTACCTAGAAAGCATCATCTGTCACCGAAGCCGCCAGTCCCGCTGACCTGACGGATTCGGGTTTCAACGCAAGATACATCTTCTATGTATCCAGGATACATAGACGCTGTATCTCAAAAAGTAGCAAACATTTTTAACAAACAAATAACAAAGTTTCACTAAACACAATGATACATTGTTTAAGTTAAAAAAAAAAAAAGTCTTCAAAAGTTTCCATAGACTTTAAAATGCTGCAGAATTCGCTCCTGGTTTTACCCTTGGCTTTGCGAAGGATGAAATCCATGGGCAAATATGTAGCAAAATCAGCCCATGAATACCCAGGACAACTCATTGCCGGACGCCTCGTTGACACATAAATATTCATATAGCCTGGACAACAGTTGAATGTCTAATACATGCATTAGGTATTTACGTAACACGAACAACACGTAACGTGAGAGCTGTCGAATGCAGATAACCAACTTGTTGATGGTTTCCATGTAGCAACAAGAAATTTTTTTGTGTTCTGAATTCAAAACAAATGAAAATAAGCAAACAACACAAAAGCTAAAAAAAGCAGTATAAAAAAGATGCTACATTTATCATATGCTGCCTGTACAGCTCATGTTTAGTAAAAAAAAAAACTGAGCATATCCGTATCCTATATTGTATAGTACTGTAGAGTCACACTAATTTACTAGTATATTTAATAGTCTATTAAGAAACCTGACTGTCTGACAGTTCAAAATGTCTTCTTTTAATGTGTGTTATTTTAAGAATGTGGAAAGAATGAGCAGTTAATGATACACCCTTCAAATTAGTATTTTTTTATGGTAAGAATGGTATTATGCATAAAATTATGATTACTACTGAGTTACTGGAACCAACCTGTCCTGCAGCTGCTACTTCGCTTGTTGTTTGTTTTAACTTTTTTCATATAATATGTGAGATTGTACATTTACACGCATCTGTCATAGTGTGACAGAAAAGCGCACCATCACCACACATGGCAAACAATAAGTTATGACAGGAGACATAGTTCTCATAGAGACGACCCTTTTAATTCCCCTGATGAAGCCAGACTGGAGTTAGCACTAATGCACGTGACCGTGTGTGCCGCCCGAGACTCGTCCATGATTCGTGGAAAGATAGGACCTGTTCTATCTTTCCATGGATCGGAAAGTCGGGCCAATTTTCATGGACCCGATTCACCGACTAAAGTGAATGGGTTCGTGAAAACTATCGGGTGCCACTCGGATGCCCTGAAAAACGGCCCGAGTGGCACCTGGCCGTGTGCCAGAGGGCTTAATACGTACGAAGATGCTGATTGGACCCTCAGGGTCACGTGAGGCTCTCACTCATCATAGGGTCACAGGTGTCCTAGCCGCTGAGCCTGGGACTGTTGCCAGGTAGGGGTTAACTTAGTTTCTGTAGGAAGGAGAAGTGCAGGGCTGATCCCCCTCTTAACCCTCAGCCTCAGCCTGACCTGTCCACAGAGTGTAATGCAGCACAGAGTATTTCAGGAGCCGCGTTCTGCTCCCGTAGGTAAACGGGGTAGCAGCACTGCGAAGACCGCACGGAGAATTCACCGGCGGTCAGGATAGAACGTAGCAGCTAGATGAGGGGAACACACCCAGCTGCTAAGTGAGACACAGCAGGGCGCGCTTCGAACACAACCGTGCTGTTAGCTATACAGCTGACGGCTGTCAGCCGTGCAGTAGGATCTTGTGCGGGGTGGTGACTTGCCAATCATGTGAAGGTGTTATTGAGGACAGGAGTGGAGGAGAGGTAACAGACTGAGAGCTACGTAATGGTAAGAGCAGAGTTCACAGCAGCACAGAATATTTCAGGAGAGGAGCGTGCAGATGTTGAGGAGTGTATGATGCTGACTGGTCACGGATTGGTCAGCGTCATACACATAAATATAAAATAGCTCATAACTTGGCCAAAAATGAACGTTTTAAAAAAAAAAAAACGTTGCTGTTATCTACATTGCAGCGCCGATCACATGCAATAGGAGATAGGGGTTTGAGAATCTGGTCACAGAGCCTCTTTAAAGTATACATCCCAATATTTGAATTCCAATTCACAAGATATTTTAAGCCTCACCGTGGAACACCCCCAAAATGGCATAGAAACACCTCTTTTTAATTTAAGTAAGTTTGAGGGACAGTCCCTTGGGACTGCTCAGAGGTATGCTTAAAGTGTAACTAAACTTTTATAAAACATTTGACATGTCATAGTGACATGGTAGAAGTTCTGATCAGTGGTGGCCTGATCGCTAAAACAAAGCGGCAAAGCGCCGTGCCCCATTATTTCTGATCGGCTCTGCTCAGCTTTTCTCGGACTCATATACTTTCTCTTGAGCCCATACAACGCTCGCTCGGATCAGAAATGAAGGGGCACAGCGATCACCTGAGCACTACTGACGCTGTGTTTTAGCAATTGATGGAAGTTTCAGTGCTCAGACTCTATGACATTTTAAAAGTTTTATTAATGTTTGGAAATACTTTAACCCCTACCCGCACCACGACGTAATAGCACGTCGTGGTACTGGGGGTGATGTTTGGAGCGGGCTGAGCCCGTTCCGTATGCAGCGGGTGACAGCTGTGTATTACAGCTGACACTCGGGACTAACGGCCAGGAGCAGCGATCACGCTGTTCCTGGCCGTTTAAACCCTTAGACACTGCGATCAATCACGATTGCTGCATCTAAGACGTTAGAAAGAGGGGGAACCTCATCAGCACCACCACAACCTTGATCGGGGGTGCCGATGGTTGTCTTGGCAGCCCAGGGGCCCAATGAATGCCCCCAGGACTGCCTTCTTCATCTCTGCCTTCTTCATCTCCTGTTAAGCCCCAGGGCTTAACAGGAGCCTGTAAAAATGACAATATACTGCAATACATTAGTATTGCAGTATATTGTACCAGTGATCTAAGTGGTTCAAGTTTTTAGTAGTGTAAAAAAATATACATTAAAAGTCAAAAAAAAAATAATTTTCTTTTCCCATTTTTCCTCTGAAGTGTTGTAAAAAAATCAAAAGATATACAAAATTGGTATCACTGCGTCTGTAAAAGTCTGAACTATTACAATATTGCATTATTTAATGCACATGGTGAACGCCATAAAAATAAAAAAATATATAAAACGCCAGAATCCCTGTTTTCTCATCACTTTACATCCCACAAAAAATGAAATAAAAAGTGTTCAAAAAGTCTCATGTAGCACAAAATGGTACCAATTGAAACTACAGCTCGGGCTGCAAAAAAATTAGCCCTCATACCGCTCAATCAACGGAAAAATAAAAACTTTATGGCTCTCAGAATATGGCGACAAAACTCTAATTTTATTTTCAACAATTAGTTTCAACAAGTAGTAAAACATAAAATAAACTATATAATTTTGGTATCACCGTAAGGGTATGTTCACACGCACTAATTACGGACGTAATTCGGGCGTTTTTGCCCCGAATTACGTCCGAAAATAGCGCCTCAATAGCGCTGACAAACATCTGCCCATTGTCTGTTCACACGAGGCGTAATTTACGCGCCGCTGTCAAATGACGGCGCGTAAATAGACGCCCGCGTCAAAGAAGTGACCTGTCACTTCTTTGGCCGTAATTGGAGCCGTTATTCATTGACTCCAATGAATAGCAGCGCCAATTACGTCCGTAATGGACGCGGCGTTCAAGCGCCTGCACATGCCGTTACGGCTGAAATTACGGGGATGTTTTCAGGCTGAAACATCCCCGTAATTTCAGCCGTTACGGACGCCCTCGTGTGAACATACCCTAATTGTATTGACAGGTAGAATATAGTTAACATGCCATTTTCATCATAAGGTGAAAGCCGTAAAATCGAGGAATCACTGTTTTTTTCCTATTCCACCCCACAAAGAATTTTTTCCCATTTCCCAATACATTATATAGTACAATAAATGCTGCAGTGAAAAACTTTATTGGCGGAAAAATGTAAAAGTTATGGCTTTCGGAAGGTGGGGAGGAAAAAATAAAAACGAAAATACTAAGAATGCCAGGGCCCCCCATAGCAATCGCTTGGGGGACACATGGTATCACAGCCCCACATAATTTTTATGATTTAAAGGTTGGTGGTTTCTGGTTTGGTTTCTTCCTCCCCACCCCTCTTTTATTATTACAGTTGGTATTTACCTGCATGGGTCAGGTTCAGGTCAGCTGTACAGGAATGTACGAGCAGGTTCTGGAATTTTCCACCTTGCGCTCGTGAAGCCCGCGCTTTTTACTGATTGGATAACGAGCAGCAACGGCGGGAAGATTTCCTGTTTAAATTCTGGTGTCCGGCAGTGTTCCGGGCCGTTTGAAGAAGATTCAAGACAAGCCCCGCCCAGCCCTCCCCTTTTTTAAAAGGGCTTCCCTGTCGCAATGTTTACTAGTGGGGTTTAGTCTCCCAGCTAATGCTGGGGGGACTTGGTTCAATAATTTGATGATGATTGATTAATGAATTTTCAATAATTTTATGGTTATGTTGGATTGATTTATTTATTCTTGGGTAACCCTTAATAAACATCGCGGCCTATATTTCCACTTATAAAGTTGTGGTTGTCATTTATTTGTATGTTTATATGTTGGGGTTTGTGTTACCATGGCTGTGACGGGAAAGGGTTAAAGAAACACTCCAAGAAAAAGTGATAGACGGCATTGTACAGGAACATGACATCAGCATTCTCTACTTGGTGTTCTTTGAATCCCATGTGTCATGCACTGCACCCTCCGACCCTGCGCTACGTATTACACAGTGTAGAAGTTTTGCCCAGAGTGTTTTTCTTTAAGTCTGGTCATTTGTGCTTCAAAGGAAAGAAAACTTGATTTGGTTAAGGATCTTCTTGTTTTTATTACTTTGTTGTTCACAGTATTCACAAAAGTCCTAACCAAAATTCAAAGGCATCAATTCCTTTTCTGTTATTGCTCAGCTTTTACCAGAAAGTTTTTATAGCCTGCACAATTTTGATCTTTGTGTTTATAGACTCCTCAGTACTTGAGAACATCTCCTTTAGGTCTTTCATGCCTAGTAGGATATGTTTCTTTTAAAGACATTCAATACGTATGTGAATAATTTGGGTCTTGAATACTTTATAGCTCTTTCCAAACATTTTTGGCACATTTACTGAGAAACATCACTGCATTGCAACTTTAATTTGAACCCCCTATTGTTTTTTAAGGCTAGCCCTTCTCACCCTCGGCCTTGCTACCTCCATGTTGAATAAACAAGCTTCAGTAGGATTAGTAGTACCTATCCATGCACTGCTTATTGTTATGGCAGCTGTGTGGCCTG
This sequence comes from Rhinoderma darwinii, assembly GCF_050947455.1. Taxonomy (NCBI): domain Eukaryota; kingdom Metazoa; phylum Chordata; class Amphibia; order Anura; family Rhinodermatidae; genus Rhinoderma; species Rhinoderma darwinii. The sequence continues at coordinate 22,721,807 of NC_134694.1, read as the reverse complement.
GTATTGCTTGTGTATGTGTTCCTGGTATTTAGGTTTGCAGGAAAATTTGCTGATATCTGGAAAATGAAGATAAAGGCAGCTCTGAAGTAACAATATTTTGATCCATCGTTGGTCCTTTTTCATAAAAACAATATCAAATTAAAAAAAAATTCCAACTATTTGTGCAGGTTTATATTGGACGTACACCCGACGGACCAATAAATACTGGATCTGAGATAGCAAGCAGGCATTAGTGAAGTCTACTAGAAGTAAAAGGAGTACTGTTTCTATGCACACTTCTAGATCTTTCTATTCATTGACTGCTAGAAGAGACTGACACAAGGATTTCGTGTGCATTAGGGATTTCAAAGACGTAGATGACAGATTCAAGAGAAAGTCCTGCCGACAAATGAACTCTCCTCCCCCAACCTAGACTATATAATTATTGCGTTATCCACTTCGAACTAGAATAGTCCTGCTTCTTTCTTCCACCTTCATTATATACACATATAGTTGTGGCCACAATATTTCTAACAGACAGAAGGGAATGCAGACTGTGACTTGTGCAGCAGCATGCATGTCACAAGCATGCTTTAGGAAGCGGGAGAAATGATTGGTTGGCAATAGCCTTAGGGTATGTTCACACGGCCTATTTACGGACGTAAATCGGGCGTTTTTGCCCCGAATTACGCCCGAAAATAGCGCCTCAATAGCGCTGACAAACATCTGCCCATTGAAAGCAATGGGCAGACGTTTGTCTGTTCACACGAGGCGTATATTTACGCGCCGCTGTCAAATGACGGCGCGTAAATAGACGCCCGCGTCAAAGAAGTGACCTGTCACTTCTTTGGCCGTAATTGGAGCCGTTATTCATTGACTCCAATGAATAGCAGCGCCAATTACGTCCGTAATGGACGCGGCGTTCAAGCGCCTGCACATGCCGTTACGGCTGAAATTACGGGGATGTTTTCAGGCTGAAACATCCCCGTAATTTCAGCCGTAACGGACGCCCTCGTGTGAACATACCCTTACATTCTCTAAAGCCAGGTAGCAGCATGAAGAACATTCAATGACAACAATAGAATACACAGGGCTAAACATATTTATGGTTGTCACCTATTGTATACCTGGATTGTTATTATCCAGGAATACAGCCAAGGTACATTCTGTCTGCTGTCCTATTACATAGAACCCTACTAGAGAGTACAGTGACATCAGACAATATCAGAAATTCCAAATAAAACTATCGTTTTCAGTGGAGTTTCCCTTTAAGAAAATAATTAAAGGGTGTTGTATGAGATTAAAATGTATTTTTGCCGACACAAAAGTGTCTTAGATTACATGGAGTCTGGAGGCCTTTTCTTTGTAGTCTTCTACCTCTTTAAAGTACAATAGGGTTTACTTCTTTCCTCCCTCCTGCACTGACATTTAGGGTATGTGCACACACACTAATTACGTCCGTAAAGGACGGGCGTATTTCGGCCGCAAGTCCCGGACCGAACACAGTGCAGGGAGCCGGGCTCCTAGCATCATACTTATGTACGATGCTAGGAGTCCCTGCCTCGCTGCAGGACAACTGTCACGTACTGAAAACATGATTATACTACGGGACAGTTGTCCTGCAGCAAGGCAGGGACTCCTAGCGTCGTACATAAGTATGATGCTAGGAGCCCAGCTCCCTGCACTGTGTTCGGTCCGGTACTTGCGGCAGAAATACGTCCGTCAATTACGGACGTAATTAGTGTGTGTGCACATACCCTTACACAGATGCTCCTCTGCCCAGCAACCTTTAACCCCTTCCAGCCATTTTTCAGATTTTCATTTTTGTTTTTTCCTCCCCACCTTCCAAAAGACATAACTTTTTTATTTTTCTGTCTATATAGTCCTATGAGGGCTTGATTTTTGCTGGATGAGTTGTCGTTTTTCATAGCACCATTTATTGGGCCATATATTGTACTAGGAAAAGGGGAAAAAATTATTTTTGGGGTAGAAGATGAAAAAAACAGCGATTCCTCTATTGTTTTTTGCACTTTGTTTTTAGGGAATTCACTGTGCAATTAAAACAACATGTTAACTTTATTCTGCGGGTCAATACGATTACGGCGATACCAAATATATATAGTTTTTTCTATATTTTACTACTTTTACAAGTAAAAACCTAAGTGTAAAAAATGTAATTTATTTTGTGTCGCCAAATTCTGAGACCCATAACTTTTTATTTTTCCGTCGATTAAGTGGTATGAGAGTTTATTTTTTGCGGGATAAGCCGTAGTTTTTAATGATACCATTTTTGGGTACATGCAACATTTTGATCACTTTTTATTTAATTTTTTGTGGGAGATGAGGATCCAAAAAATAGCGATTCTAGCGTTTACATTTTTTTAGTACGGCGTACACCGTGCGGGTTAAATAATGACATATTTTAATAGTTCAGACTTTTACGGATGCGGCGATACCAATTATGTTTATTTATTATTATTTTTTTACTATGCTCTAGGGGGAAAATGGGAAAAGGAGTTTTTTTTTAACTTTTAATTTTTTATAATTTTTTTTCATTAAAAAACAACTTTATTTTACTCATTTTTACTTTTTTTATTAGTCCCCCCAGGGGACTTCAACCATCGATCATTAGATCGCTTGCACTATATACTTCGGATACAGATACAGTCAACACCCGCATCGTATGTAGCGGGTTCACTCCGTAAGCCCGCTCCATACTTCCCCTACCCGACTTTGGCGTATGGATGCGTCAAATGTCGGGAAGGGGTTAAGCATTGACTGATAAAGTATGGTAAAATAAGTGCATAGAGTATAAAGTAATCATCTGTAAAGTAAAATATCTATGCCTATGTAGTACCAAAAACTCTTGGTACATGCAGCTTTGATGTTCATCAGGTTGCCTGCCAATAAAAGGATACATTACATTACGTATCATCAGTATTTTCTATGTTGAATTACCTTTAACTTTTTAATCTGTTTTCATTTAAAAATAAATTCAAATATAATAAACATAATTGCATCCACACTACCGTTGTCAATATCAATTATTGACTTTTTTGCATTTGCTTTAACTTGGAAATTATAAGGCATACCACCTTGGAATAGGACCATTAAGAAATATTGTAAACTGCTGAGGTTATGGCAAAGGAAGTCAACAAATAAAACTTAAATTCATGGGAAGTAGAAAATACCAATAAAGTTACTAGTTTATATGCCTGGAAATTTTTTATTCTGATGGTTTGATAATTTACACCACAAGGGACATTATTTTGTGGATTGCTGGTAAGCATAGATACTTTTTCACGTCTGCCTAGAATATTTTCTATTCATTTATATACATTTATGTATCACCCTTGTAACTCTTCATCAGACTGGGGTTCCTTGTACTGCCCAGTAAAAATTATTCTGTGAGTCACCCTCCATCTATACAGAATCGGTGTACGCCCACTTTTATTTTAATAACAATTTATTGTTAATCTTGGCTATTATCATTGCACATGCGGGACATATTATCAAGAAGTTCAAGGTTAGTTGTGAGTTAACAAATAAGAAATAAATAGACCCTAATGTCAAGTGATTGTCTCCAAAGCCACTCTCAAATACAATAAGAGTGGCATCAATGCAGTAATATTGTCATGGCCCACCCAATACTTAAAGAGGCTCTGTCACCAGATTTTGCAACCCCTATCTCGTATTGCAGCAGATCGGCGCTGCAATGTAGAGAAGAGTAACGTTTTGTTTTTTTTTTTTAAACGAGCATTTTTGGCCAAGTTATGACCATTTTTATATTTATGCAAATGAGGCTTTCTAAAGTACAACTGGGCGTGTTTAAAGTTATGTACAAGTGGGCGTGTATTGTGTGTGTACATCTGGGCGTTTTTACTTCTTTTACTAGCTGGGCGTTGTGAATGGGAGTGTATGATGCTGACGAATCAGCATCATCCACTTCTCTTCGTTAACACCCAGCTTCTGGCAGTGCAGACACACAGCGTGTTCTTGAGAGATCACGCTGTGACGTCACTCACTTCCCCAGGTCCTGCATCGTGTCGGACGAGCGAGGACACATCGGCACCAGAGGCTACAGTTGATTCTGCAGCAGCATCAGCGTTTGCAGGTAAGTAGCTACATCGACTTACCTGCAAACGCCGATGCTGCTGCAGAATCATCTGTAGCCTCTGGTGCCGATGTGTCCTCGCTCGTCCGACACGATGCAGGACCTGGGGAAGTGACGTCACAGCGTGATCTCTCAAGAACACGCTGTGTGTCTGTGCACTGCCAGAAGCTGGGTGTTAACGAAGAGAAGTGGATGATGCTGATTCGTCAGCATCATACACTCCTAGTCACAACGCCCAGCTAGTAAAAAAAGTAAAAACGCCCAGATGTACGCACATAATACACGCCCAGTTGTACATAACTTTAAACACGCCCAGTTGTACTTTAGAAAGCCTCATTTGCATAAATATAAAAATGGTCATAACTTGGCCAAAAATGCTCGTTTTTTTAAAAAAAAACACGTTACTCTTATCTACATTGCAGCGCCGATCTGCTGCAATACGAGATAGGGGTTGCAAAATCTGGTGACAGAGCCTCTTTAAGTACACACTTCTCCATATCCACAAAAGGCCAGAAGTATATATAAGTTTATACCAAGTAACTTCTGTAACTGTCTCAATTCTTGCTGTCAAAAATATTGAAACCTAGACAGTCCCCATTATGTCAATGTTTTTTGTCAGTATTCGTCACAATCCATTTGATTGGTGTAGAACAGAATTGGCAGGAGCTTCAAGAAAAAGACGCCCACAAATCTCATCTGAGATAACCTCTCTTCAAGACCCCCCTTAATCAGCTATAATAATATGCTTAAGAACCTATGTAAGTCTTAATGAATTCAGGTCAACATTCTAGAACAGGGGTGCAAAACACAGGGCTCAGGGGGCGCATACGGCCCATAATGCCATTCTGTGTGCTCCCATCAATCACTATACTTGTCTGTGTCCAAATCGTTCAGAAAGACAAAGCTATATCCTACTGATATACCATAAATATCTGATAGGTGGGGTTCACATCTCTGGTAATCCCCTATATCTGGAGAATGGGTTTCCCCTGATCCCCTGTTCCGCACTCCAGAGAGAAGGAGACGAGGTTGAGAGTTGACCATGCGTGCTGCTCTTTCCATTAAAGTTTATGGGACTTGCAAAATGCTCGTGTTTTCCCGAATGTGGAAGTCCTACCTATTAGACATTTATGGCATTTACTGTTGATATACAGATGGGAATACCCCTTTATGTTTTATTGTGGCCCTTGGGAGTGTTACAATCTGTGACCCATGGACCAAAAAAGGTTGGGCACTCCTGCACTAGACACTTTACACCTCACCGTAAAAAAAGATGCTGCACAAAATGTTGGGGCTCTGCCAAGTATTAATGTAACATTCTGAGATACGGGTGTATGCTACATGAGGGAGATCCCTGGATTTTGGAGCCAGACATACTCATCTGTTTAATATTTCCTTGTTTATGTGGATATTTTTTTCCCTCAGTATAAAAAAGCTATTAGTAGGATATCAGTTTACAGTATATATATATGACCACGCATTGGCCATGAGAGCTGTATTATGAACACAATGTTGTAGAGTGCTTTAATAATTGCTTGAAAAACATGCCTGGATAGTGCACAGCCCTACCCACATTGAGCTGCTTAGCATTTTAAACATTGGGTTAACACAGCAATGGCTAGATTTTATACTCCAGTATCAGTATCCACTAACAAATTAATTAATAAGGCAGCCTATTTAGGATATCAACTAGCTAGCCACATTGTATTTTATTATCATTCTTTCCGGGATTTATTAACATTACGCATACACCTGGGTTTAGGTGTAAATTATAGTAAATTCATCACGCCACGGTGCCCGCACCCCCTTCCTCTTTGTTGAAAAGTGGCAAGAGCAGGGAATCGACCCAAAAATATAATTTTTGGCAACATTTCTAGGTCAGAAAACAGGCACAGAAACGCTGTTAACGTTCCCCTATTGTGGCTAGATAGCTCATACCCTACATACTGTAGGTTGCCTAATTAATTAATTAGTCAATTGATACTGTCTGTCCTATTATCCAGGGGGATAAAATCCTTGTTCATACTGCTTGGACTAAAGGATAGAGAATTTACGGTCAGTAGAAATTTCACTTTTTGTGTTATACTATGCATATTAAAACATCTTTTTATAATTGTTATACTCCTAGAGAAGCCTTGGGTTCATGGGTAACATGGGTTACGTCGAGTTTCCGTCATGGTTTGCGTAACTTCACCGGTTAAAATACAGCAGCATGCTGCCCTATTTTGACCAGATTTATTTTTATGGTGTCTGCAACGCAGATGTGAACAGAGCCTAAGGTTCCTTTCTCTTGCATTCAACTATTTTACCATGTGCTATTGACTACACAATCTCAAGAAATGTTTGTTAACTTGAAATACAAGTACAATGAAAAATGTTAAAAAAATACATACAAATATAAAATATTCAACAATATCAACTGTGCAGGGATCCCAGTATAAGTATATACAGTATATGGCATGTTGCAACCCTCAAACAGATTTTGCATTGGGGCTCTGGACTACCATGTTGCGCCTCTGCCGACTGAGGATCCTGCTATCCAGTGCAGCCGTGCATGTGACATGCTATAATTGTCACTGGTTACACTGGAGACAGCTAATAGTCTTAGGCCTCATTCAGATGGCGGTAATGCTGCAGCATTTCAGTATCTGTATTATAGACACAAAACCCGGACCACCCATGGTACAAGTGAATCGAACTTAGATAACTTTTTGTCAACACTATCATTTTTTAATTTAGACACTGTTGATTTTATAGAGTATAGAGTTCAGAGTCCCATTACCTGACCACAGGCTGATATAGTGTCAGTAATGTCATATCTGGTATTAGCAAAGTGGAGCTGCACTTTAATCATTATGAAAATAATCAATAAATTGAGTTTTCCCGTCAATGACAGTGCCCCCACCCTTGGCATACATGACAGCTGTAGGATAGTCTGACCTTGCCTCTGTATACACTTCTGTCTACAGCGTGTCAGCTGCCCTGCTAGATCAAATGGCCTTATCATGGACAACCTAATTCCAGAGTGTAATGCGATTAACGGTGATTTCTCAAGGAACCCGCAGGAAATAATCTTTCTGCTTTGAAGTTGTTGGGAAAATAATAAAAGCATAACTGGACATAAGGTATCCTTCTGGCAGACGAATTACCTTGTGTCAAAGGGATCTAGTGTGGATGAATATTTTGTATCAAGATAATCCAGCAATATTGGACAAGTGTTGAGTAATTCCTGGCTCTCTTCTTAGCCGTCCTTATAAGAGGATTTGGACGGTGGGTTCAGATCAAGAGCTCGGCTGCATTTCTGTCCCCACTACAACAAGGTGCTCACTCAGTGTTTAAAAAGTGCAGAAAACTGTAGCAAAGTTAAAATAGTGGCACTCAGCCATGAAACACCCCCTAAAATACTACTATACAAGTAAGTTGCATGATCTTAAGTCATTGAATTATGTAAATAAGCAAAAAGACACAACCTGCACATAACATAAACTCCTAAGATAATTGTTAAGGGGCAATATAAAAAAAATAAATATCTAATAATAATAATATTTATTTTTTTAATTACTATTAAATACAGTAAGGGTGAAGCCAGAGGGTTGCTGGGGATAGGTGAGGGTATTGGTCCGTTATTTTAGATACAGGTCATGGGACACATATAAAGGAAAGCCTTTCTACAACTAAGGGCCTGTTCACATCAGCGTTGGCTTTCCTTTCTGGGGTTCCGTCGGAGGTTTCCGTCGGGTGAACCCCGCAACGTAAAGTCAAACTGAAACCACAGCTTCCGTTTCTGTCACCATTGATATCAATGGTGACAGAAACTTTGCTAATGGTTTCCGTTCGTCGCCATTCCAGCAGGTTTCCGTTTTAATGACGGAATCAATAGCGGAGTCAACTGCGCTAGTGATTCCGTCAGAAAAAGGGAAACCTGCCGGAATGGTGATGAACGGAAACCATTAGCAAAGTTTCTGTCAGCATTGATATCAATCAACGGAAGCTGTGGTTTCAGTTTGACTTTCCGTTGTGGGGTTCACCCGACGGAAACCTCCGACGGAACCCCGGAACGAAAAGCCAAAGCTGATGTGAACAGGCCCTAAGCCTTGAGTTATCCTGTTCTCCCAAGTTGTTTTCTCACTAGAAGTAGTGATGGCATATCACAAAGATATACCATCACTTCCTGATTGGTGGGGGTCCGACTGGTTTGGACCTCCGCAATCCTCAGAAAAAGAGGCTTAACTAGTGCTGCTGTTTCTTCACAGGTTTTCCATGCACGCTGTACACGTGAGAACTCTGCTGCCCATACACACTACTGCTAACATGACTCTCTCATTGCGGCTGTCACCCGCAACTGGCTCCAAGATCACAAACTCAGGCCCAACCAAGTGTTGTCACCTCCACATCTTTCACACAGTAGCTCCCTTTTTCCAGCAGCTCTCACTCTCTAGGCTGGAACAGCAGTGTTTTATACAATAGGTGCCACCAGCAGCGTCAGGAGGCGACGTAGCCACGCTGAGTCGCCCTGGTGCTGTTATGGGGCAGCAATGCAGACAAAATGGCATCTGGGCAGTACATTGCAGCGCCAAACTATTTAGAATAGCCAGCGAGCCAAAACTCAAACATCTGTACAGAGAAACGGTCCCAGTGTTAGGCCGAATTCAGACGAACGTAGAGTATGTCCATGTGACCCATGTATTTAAATGGGGCCGTTCACACGGCCGTTGTTTCAATGGACCATGTGAATGGTCAATTTAAAAATTAAAACGTCTTATTTTGCTCCGTTTTCACGGATCCTTCCATAGAGTATGGGGATCCATGAAAACGGAACCCGCACGGTTGCACCTCGGACGTGAAAAAGGTCACAATTTTCACATCCGAGTTTCCTCACGTTCGTGTGAATGTGGCCTTACAGTGAAACAACATAACATATCTGAACTCTTTAAATGGGTATTCCCTATAGACATTTATGGCATATCCACAGTATATGCCATAAATGTGTGATAGATGTGGGTCCCAGCTCTGGGACCCGCACCTATATAGAGAACAGGGGTCACTAGAGCCCGATTTCACAAGGTGAAGCGGCCGCTGGCTTAAGATTCCAGGCAGGGACTAGTTGAGAGGGGGCCACAAATGCGCACAGCTCCCTTCATTCTTTTCTCTGCGAGTTACGGAAACAGCCGAGCAAGTGCTGAGCATCTATCAGACAATTATAGCATATCCTGTGGATATGCCATAAATGTCTAAGTTGGAAATAACCCTTTAACCCCTTCCCGTAAACTTGCATGTATTTACATTGTATTCTGTGGTTGACAGCTTTCATTGTGCACTAAACTCCCAACCCAGCTATTAAATGTTTGTTAATTAAATTGCATTTATCACTCATATGAAATGTTAATGATGAGGAATATCCCCAACATCTATTTTATTGTACTGTGCCACAATAGGAACATTCTAATTTTAAAAGATTTGGTTTTCATTACTTTCATATAACGTTGTTCGTTGTTGTACTGTTTGTATGGCTATATGAATCAATTCATTCTGGCCATTTCATTTTTTTTCGATAGGGTCCATTGGCAAATCCGACATTATTTATTATTTTCATTATTTTATCTATAAAGCTATATTCAAGTCGCAGGCTCAGTTCAGAGCTTTAGTTGCCGATTCTGTCATATTTGATGAGGAAAAATAGCGATGCATGCAGGGCTATTCTTCCGCCAAAACAACGGACACCACAATGGAACCATCGTGACACGGATCTGGCACTGAGTCCCGGATTCTGTTATAAACTGAAACCATGATGCAGATGTGACCAGAGCCTTATTTTTTGCTGAATGTTTTTCAAAACATACTTGGGGGAAAAAAGCATAATTTTTCAATAACCAATCCCTCATTCCAGACTTATAACATTATAAAACTTTAAATATGGTGTAAATGGTACAAATATCTGAAGAAGAAAAAAGTACATCCGCAGGCAATCCTCTCCCTCTAAGGGCAGATTCACACGAGCGTTGCATTTTTGCGCGCGCAAACAACGCAGCGTTTTGCGCGCGCAAACACTATTTGACAGCTGCGTGTGTCATCCGTGTCTGATGCGCGGCTGCGTGATTTTCGCGCAGCCGGCATCATAGAGATGAGGCTTGTCGACGCCCGTCACTGTCCAAGGTGCTGAAAGAGCTAAATCTTTCAGCACCCTCGACAGTGAATGCCGAACACAACAGCGAAAAACCTTTTTAAAAAAAGATAAAGTTTCTACTTACCGAGAACTTCCCGGCCGTTGCCTTGGTGACGCGTCCTTGGTGACGCGTCCTTGGTGACGCGCCTCTCTTGACATCGAGCCCCACCTCCCTGGATGACGCGGCAGTCCAAGTGACCGCTGCAGCCTGTGATTGGCTGGAGCTGTCACTTGAACTGAAGTGTCATCCCGGGAGGTCGGACTGCAGGAAGGAGACAGGAGTAATCGGTAAGTTAGAACTTCGGTTTTTTTTACAGGTTCATGTATTTTGGGATCGCAAGTCACTGTCCATGGTGCTGAAACAGTTTAACTCTTTCAGCACCATGCACAGTGAATGTCCCCCGACGTCACGGACCGGAAATTTTTTTGCCGGGTTCGGCCAAAACGAGTTTGGCCGACCCCGGTGAAGTTAGCTTCGGTTGTCGGGGTTCGCTAATCGCAAAGACACTCCGTTTGGATGTTCGGAAACAGAAAAGCACGTGGTGCTTTTCTGTTTACATTCATCCTTTTGACAGCTGTTGCGCAAACACGCAGTTCGCACGGAAGTGCTTCCGTGCGACATGCGTGGTTTTCACGCACCCATTGACTTCAATGGGTGCGTGATGCGTTGAAAACGCTGAATCAACGGACATGTCGTGAGTTTTTTGCAACGGAGCAACGCTGCGCAAAAAACGCTGCCATGTCTGCACGGCCCCATTGTCTAATATAGCTACGGGCAACGCACGTGAAAATCACGCGCGTTGCACGCGCGTATTTTACGTTCGTCTGAATAAGCCCTTACATTTGCCCAGACCTTTCCAGTAAAAGTGTTCAATAAACAACAATTAAACTTTTACAGTATTTTCAATCTTCTCTTGGGCCTCCCTGTGGTCATTAAAGCATAATCTAAAAAATGCAGATGTAAAGTGGGCCAGTGTCAAGGGAACATTACATGTCTGAACAGTGCAAGACAAAGCTTGTAGAGAAAAAAACTAACATGATAGAATCTTCCATACATCCTAGAATCCCCAAAAATACAGTAGGTGGACTGCTGGTTACTGATCCAAAGAATTGCTTTCACATCATGTGTTTTTTTGGAATAATAATAATAATCTTTATTTATATAGCGCCAACATATTCCGCAGCACTTTACAATTCAGAGGGAACATGTACAGACAATATCAGGCATTACATTACAAAACAAAAAAACAATTCTAACAAGAGGAGTGAGGACGCTGCTCACAAGAGCTTACAATCTATGAGGAAAAAGGAGGGGGGGACACAAAATGTTAAAAGTGCTTGTTCAGTACAATGGTCCAGACTTTTTTTTTTTTTTTTTAAACATAGGGTAGTGCACATAAAGTTGCATGAACCAGTCAAGGGTTAGTATTTGTGTATGCACAGATATGAAGGGTGGAAGGAGTGTGGGGGACATGGCGGAACGAAAGGGGTCAGATTCTGATCACTACTGTTATAGGGGGGCAAATGAAATGTATCAGATAAGGGCATGTGATAAGCCTGTCTAAAAAGATGTGTTCTCAGGGCACACTTAAAATTGTGAATGTTGGGAATTAATCTGATTGTTTGGGGTAGGGCATCCCAGAGAACTGATGCAGCACGAGAGAAGTTTTGGAGACAGGAATGGGAGGTTTGAATTATGGATGACGTTAATCTATGGTCGTTGGCAGAACGTAGAGCACGGGTAGGGTGGTAGATAGAGATGAGGGAGGAGATGTAAGGAGGTGCAGCTCTGTGGAGAGCTTTGTGGGTGAGAGTTATTCGTTTAAATATGATTCTAAAGGGAAAAGGCAACCAGTGCAGTGATTGACACAGGGTAGAGGCATTGGTGTAGCAGTTGGTCAGAAAGGTGAGCCTGGCCACTGCATTCAGGATAGATTGAACAGGGGAGAGTTTAGTGAGGGGAAGACCAATTAATAATGAGTTACAGTAGTCAAAACGAGAAAAAAATCAGAGCGACAATGAGAGTTTTGGCTGTTTCCACAATAAAAAAAAGGGCGGATTCTGGAGCATGAAGAAAATATCTAAGTAAAAAATAACCCCAAGACAGTGGGCATGCTGCCTAGGATTTATAGGTAGCGCCCCACACTGAGATGGAGACACCAGGTTTAGGTAGGTTAGTAAACACAAGGAGCTCAGTTTTAGAGGAGGCTGTACATTATGTCACCATATAATCACAGTTATACAATCTGTTTTAGTCTGGCACTGACCTCTTTATTTATTTTATTTTCATTTATTGTTATATTAACTCCCTTATATAACTATGTTGCTTTTAAAATGGACAAATGGTTTTATGCTCGAGTGACATAAAAAAAAGGTGAAAAAAAAATTACATCTCAATGATTGGTAGAGAATGCAAACCTAGCTACGCCTCTGCATGATGTTAGAGACAACGGACAGACAATCACTGGTGTTTTATATAAGAGCAGGTGTGATATCACGGAAAGAGGCATATAATTGGGTGTCATCAGCGTGGAGATGGTACTGTATGATAAATCTGCTGATAGTTTATCCAATAGGGGCTGTGTAGGGAGAAAAGAGGAGAGGACCTAGCACTAAACCCTGAGAGACCCCAACAGCAAGGGGAAAATAAGAAGTAGAACAATAGAGTTGAGCATAAGTTGAGTAGGAGTTGTGGTCTACAGTGTCAAACGCTGTAGAGACCCAGAAGAATCAGTAGACAGCAATTACCGTTTCCCGATGCTTGGCGGCGCTGAAAGAGAGAGAGAGAGCGTGGAAGTTCATTACGCCCTCGGCAGTGCTGATCACCAGTAGAAAGAGCAGTGCTTCATTGTCTTTGTCGTTGCTGAACACTTGTCAAGCACACAATGCAGTACTGATTCAGTAACCACTCTGTAAAAGAAAAAGTTAGCAAAAGTTGGCAGCTCTCACTCCTTTGTGTGCCTCCCAGGCTGGGGTTCAATAGCCGTGGTCTCTACTTTGTGCACCCCACCCCCCATATCTGGTGTTCACTAGCCACAGCCTCACCAATGTGCCGCCCCCCCCCCCCAAGCTGGTGTTCAGTAGCCGCGCTCTCTCCTGTGTGCAGTGCCCCCAAATTTGTATTCTGTAGCCGCGGTCTCTCCAGTCTGCGGTTTCCTTTAGTTGGTTTTCAGTAACCGTGGTCTAATCTATATGCACAACCCCCCCCCCCCCCCATGGTGTTCAGTAGCCTGGTATGCACCACAAATGGATCATCTTAGCAGAAAGTCAGTTACAGGGGTCACACAGAAATATTAGTTTTATTAGCTGATTAGCTGATTTATGTCACATACGTTATAACAGTTTGTCTTATATGACCTTCATATTTGCATATCAGGCTGAGTACTGAGCATGCTATACAAAAAGGTTGCCTACCCCTGGTGTAGTGTGGAAACCAGATTGTAAGGAGTGGAGAAGAGAGTTAGCAGAGAGATAGCGAATTCAGCGAGAGTAGATCAAGAGTTCCAGGAGTTTAGGGATCAGGAGGAGATTAGAGAGGTCGGTTGTTAGCAGCTCAGGACAGGTCAAGAGATGTTTTTTTCAGTAATAGGGTTATAACAGAATTTTTAAAAGAGGAGGGAAAGATAGAGGTTAAATATTTTAGTAAGGTGACTAGAAATTTCTAGGAGCCTAGAAATTTCTTATTTTGTAATTGGCTCAAATTTTGAAATGTAGGAAGAGGGATAAAATAGAATAGCTGCTACTTGGTTTTGAAACACAGACATGCCCGATCCTGCGGCTGATCAAAGTCAATCTATTGACGCCATTTCCTTGGTTCATTGAGCAATGGCGTAACTACAATTCAAATGGCCACTTAGCAATCTTAGGCATTAACACCTTCCACTTAATTCACGACTTCAAAACTATTTTAAGCAATTAGGATATATTATTGCCATATTGCATATAAAAGAACCCATATAGTAGTAGTAATAATAGCTACAGTAGCAGATTGAACCCTAATGAAACTATAAGTCTATGAGGTACATGAGAATTCATCAAGATTAATTGTGAACGGAAGCCATGGCGGTAATTTGAACAGCGCCTATTCAATTCTGCTTTATTTCATTATCTTAATAGAATTAATGTTACATCTGCTATCATTTATTTACACTCCATATTGATTATCGCTACAATTAGGACAAGAATGTTAGATCATTGTACCTATTACTATAGGATAATAGACGAAATAATTGTATTTTATTTGGTCCAAAATAAATCTGGCCTACTAGAAATGAGCGGGCCAAAATCTTGAAGATTAGGTCCAACATTAAACATCATTTGATATTTAGGTTGAATCCTGTGCTGATTAATTTCATAATATATCTTTATACTTGTTGGTGCTGTGTTTTTCTAATAGAGTGGTCCATATCCCCTCTATAGACAGAATTAATTTATACATTTCTTGCTGCCTGAAGGGAAGGGGAGCTTACTTCATACAGATTTATACAGCTACCATTGAACTGAACAATAATTCTGTATGCAATAAACTCCTGAGCTCCCCCTGGTGGTGGCTGCAGATATCTAGAATTGTACTCTATTTACAGGGAGTATCAGATCTGTATCAGAAAATGGAGCTCCAATAAACATATATTATGCACACAATCAGCACTAACATTTTTTTTTACCTATAAATGAAATAATGTTCCTATTTGCTCTTATCCTTTAATGTGTAATCCCAGCCTTATTTTTCATAATTAAAGTGACTGTCCAGAAAGTAAGCACATGGCGGTGGCAGGGTGTGGCGGGCATTACAGTTGGGTAAAAAGATCTTGCACCCTACGATTCTATTATGTCTATGTCTAGCTTAATCTTTTACATGATATATAATCCATGTTTATTGCTATTTGCAGTACACTTCTGGTGGTATGAAATCTACAACCTACTGACCTTTTAGTTCATCTGGAAGAAAGTAATTTATATACTAAAGACTTTAGCATCTTATTAATTTAGCAAATTCTAAACCCATGCCAAGAGGAATAAACCCTGTAGATCCTTGTCCTCTATGTAGCCTTCAGCTGTTAAACTATCTCTTATACTGACAGATAGAATGATGTCCTACAATGTGTTCAACCAGTGCTGGAATGAAAAGAGCAAGAAAAAAAAAGTCATGTTAAATGTTGACCCCAGTTGCCAGGGCGCCTCATATTGAGAGGGGCTATTAATCAATGATATTGTCTGGGTTGAAGCATGCCGTTGTTCTACGTGAGAAGGGTGGTAATGGTTTGTAGAAATGGTGGCTTTTTCTCAGGTCAATCAAATTCACAGGTTTCCAAGCAAGGAAGTTACATTTTCCATTCCTGTTATTTCAGGACTGTCAATCCTAATTCTTCTTGACATATGTAGTTCTGGGAACTAGAAGCATCTGGAGTTGACAAGTCAGTAATGGGTCTGCTAGGAATAATCCCATATACCTTAAAGAGGCTCTGTCACCAGATTTTGCAACCCCTATCTGCTATTGCAGCAGATAGGCGCTGCAATGTAGATTACAGTAACGTTTTTATTTTTAAAAAACGAGCATTTTTGGCCAAGTTATGACCATTTTTGTAGTTATGCTAATGAGGCTTGCAAAAGTCCAAGTGGGTGTGTTTAAAAGTAAAAGTCCAAGTGGGCGTGTATTATGTGCGTACATCGGGGCGTTTTTAATACTTTCACTAGCTGGGCATTCTGATGAGAAGTAACATCCTCTTCTCTTCAGAACGCCCAGCTTCTGACAGTGCAGATCTGTGACGTCACTCACAGGTCCTGCATCGTGACGGCCACATCGGCACCAGAGGCTACAGTTGATTCTGCAGCAGCATCAGCGTTTGCAGGTAAGATCAACTTACCTGCAAACGCTGATGCTGCTGCAGAATCAACTGTAGCCTCTGGTGCCGATGTGGCCGTCACGATGCAGGACCTGTGAGTGACGTCACAGATCTGCACTGTCAGAAGCTGGGCGTTCTCAAGAGAAGAGGATGTTACTTCTCTTCAGAGCGCCCAGCTAGTAAAAGTATTAAAAACGCCCCGATGTACGCACATAATACACGCCCACTTGGACTTTTACTTTTAAACACACCCACTTGGACTTTTGCAAGCCTCATTTGCATAACTACAAAAATGGTCATAACTTGGCCAAAAATGCTAGTTTTTTAAAAATAAAAACGTTACTGTAATCTACATTGCAGCGCCGATCTGCTGCAATAGCAGATAGGGGTTGCAAAATCTGGTGACAGAGCCTCTTTAAGGGGGTTTTACACAGGGTGATTATCGGGCAGACGAGCGTTCGTTGCCGTTTCGGCCGTCCTCCCGACACATACAGGAGCTGTGACAGCTGCTATCTCGTACAGCAGCTGCCGCAGCTCCTACAGCGGGGACCGATCGCTGTGTCCCCGCTGATTAACCCCTGAAAAGCCGTGTTCAATAGCGATCACGGCTTTTTCGTTAAGCTACAATCGCTAGCCTGCTATACGATTGCGGCTGGCGATGGTGACTATGGCAACCGGACACCAAACAATGGCGTCCGGCTATGCCAGTGACGGAAGCCTAGTGTGTCCTACTCCTGACGAAGTCAGGACCCACTATGCTTGCTGTCAGTGAGTAGCAGACAGCTCTAATACACTGCACTACGCATGTAGTGCAGTGTATTAGAATAGCGATCAGAGTCTCCTGCCCTCAAGACCCCTAGTGGGACAAAGTAATAAAGTAAAAAAAAAGTTAAAAAAAGATGTGTAAAAATAAGAAAATAAAAGTTTTAAAAGTATTAAAAGTAAAAATCCCCCTTTTTACCTTATCAGTCCTTTATTATTAATAAAACTATATAAACAAACAAATAAACTATACATAATTGGTATCGCCGCGTCCGTAACGGCCTGAACTACAAAATTATTTTGTTATTTATCCCGCGCGGTGAACGCCGTAAAAGAAAATAATAATAAACCGTACCACAATCACAATTGTTTGGTCACTTCACCTCCCAAAAAATGGAATAAAAAGAGATCAAAAAGTCACATGTACCTAAAAATGGTACTGATGGAAACTACAGTTCGTTACCCCAAAAATAAGTCCTCGCACGCCTTTGTTGATGGAAAAATAAAAAAGTTCTGGCTCTTAGAATAAGGTTACACAAAAAGTAAATGATTTTTTACAAAACGTATTTTATTGTGCAAACGCCATAAGACATAAAAAAAACTATAAACATATGGTATCGCCGTAATCGTATCGCCCCACAGAATAAAGTGAATGTGTCATTTATAGCGCACTGTGAACGCTGTAAAAAAAATAGAATAAAGTGAATATGTCATTTATAGCGCACGGTGAACGCTGTAAAAAAAATAGAATAAAAAAACAATAGTAGAATTGCTGTTTTTTAGTCACCGCGCCACTTAAAATAGAATAAAAACTGATCAAAAAGTCGCATGCACCCCATGAAAACTGCAATGAATTCCTCAAGGTGTCTAGTTTGCAGAATCTGGGCAATAAGTATTAAGTTGCGTTTCTCTGGTAAAACCTTTTGTGTTATAAAAAAAAATGGTATAAAAAGGATTTTCGGACAAAAAATTTTTTACGTTTCACCTCTACTTTGCTCTAAATTCCCGTGAAACACCTAAAGGGTTCATAAACTTTCTAAATGCTGTTGTGAATACTTTGAGGGGTCTAGTTTCTAAAATGGGGTGTTTCTAATATATAGGCCCCTCAAAGCAACTTCAGAACTGAACTGGAACCTAAAAAAATTAATAAATTAGGCAATACTTCGCTTCTTACATTATACTGATAATGAGCCGTGCCCACCCCAAGATGACCCCAGTTTTGACTGTTTGTATAAACGGAGACCCCTATTAGACTGTTTCAGTGCCCGGTTTTCCCAAGCATACACCTCCTGGAATTGTATTTCTATTGATGGGACCTTGGTAGATTTTAAAGGGAGGGTTCAATTCCGCCAGTACCTGCCGGGTAAGAGGCCAAGGTATGGCGTGAAGATGTATAAGCTGTGCGAGAGTGCATCAGGCTATACCAACAAATTTAAGATATATGAAGGGAAAGACACCAGTATTCAGCCCCCAGAATGCCCCCCCTTACTGGGAGTTAATGCAAAAATTGTGTGGGATTTGGTGCACCCACTGCTGGACCAGGGTTACCAACTAACTCTACCTGGATAATTTTTATACCAGCGTCCCGCTCTTCAACTGCCTCGCTTCCAGTCCTGCGGCACGCAGCACTGCTAGAAGAAACCTGAGAGGCCTCCCTAAGACTCTGCTTGGGCAAACACTCAGAAGGGGTGAGAGCAGGGCACATTCTAGCAGCAACATATTGTGTGTCAAGTACAAGACAAGAGAGATGCCACACCAGTACCCATGTACCTGTATGAGGTACCACTACAGAGACCCCCAAACCAGCCTGCATCCTGGACTACAATAGGTACATGGGAGGGGTGGACTTGTCAGATCAAGTCCTGAAGCCCTACAGCGCCATGCGGTGTGTTATAAGAAGCTGGCCGGGCACATCATACAGATGGCATTGTACAACGCGTACGTGCTACATCGATGTACAGGCCAGACGGGAACTTTCCTGGAATTTCAAGAGGTGGTTATTAAGAAACAAATTTTTAGGGACCAAGAAGGGGGGGCACCCAGTACTTCTGGAAGCGGGGCCACACGCATCGTACCAGGGCAACACTTTCCAGGAGAAGTTCCCCAAACTGGCAAGAAAGGAAAAAGTCAAAAGAGGTACAAAGTCTGCTATAAGAGGGGGATAAGGAAGGACACAATATACCAATGTGACACGTGTCCCGAAAAACTAAGGCTCCGTATGAAAGAGTGCTTCAAAATTTATTATAGATCCCTTGATTTTTGATCTACCCCAGTTTTACTTACCCTGATGCACTCCGCACAGCTTATCCCCCCTCGTCTTTCCCTTCTGAGCCCTGCTGCGTGCCTAGGCAGCTGATAACAGCCACATGTAGGGTATTGACGTACCCGTGAGAACCCACATTACAGTTTATGGGGTGTATGTCTCCGGTCAAAATGCTCACTACACCTCTAGATGAATGCTTCAAGGGTGTAGTTTTTAAAACGGGGTCACTTCTTGGGGGTTTCAACTGTACTGGTACCTCAGGGGCTTCTGCATACATGACTTCGCACCAAAAAATCCCCAGTAGGCCAAATGGCGGTCTTTTCCTTCTGAGCCCTCCCATGGGCCCAAACGGCAGTTTATTACCACAAATGGGGTACTGCCGCGATCAGGACGAATTGGGCAACAGAATGGGGTATTTTATTTCTTGTGAAAATAAGACATTTTCAGCCAAAACTACATATTATTGGAAAAAAATAATTTTGTTTTAATTCCCAGCCCAATTCAAATAAGTTCTGTGAAAAAACTGTGGGGTCAAAATGGTCACAACACCCATAAATTAATTCCTTGAGGGGTGTAGTATCCAAAATGGGGTCACTTCTGGTGGGTTTCCATTGCTTTGATACCTCTGGGGCTCTGCAAATGCGACATGGCACCCGAAAACCAATCCAGCAAAATCTGGACTCCAAAGAACAAATAGCGCTCCTTTCTTTCTGAGCCCTCCCATGGGCCCAAACGGCAGTTTACCACCACAAATGGGGTATTGCTGCACTCAGAACAAATTGGGCAACAAAATGGAGTATTTTATTTCTCGTGAAAATAAGAAATTTTGTGCTAAAACGACATATTATTGGAAAAATTACTTTTTTTTAAATTCCCAGCCCAATTCAAATAAGTTCTGTGAAGAAACTATGGGGTCTAAATAGCCACATTACCCATAAATGAATTGTTTGAAGGGTGTAGTTTCGGAAATGGGGTCACTTCTGGTGGGTTTCCATTGCTTTGATGCCTCTGGGGCTTTGCAAATGCGACATGGCACCCGAAAACCAATCCAGCAAAATCTGGACTCCAACAAACACATATCGCTCCTTTCCTTCTGAGCCCTCCCATGGGCCCAAACGGCACTTTATCACCACAAATGGGGTATTGCCACACTCAGGACAAATTGGGCAACAAAGTGGGGTATTTTGTTCCCTGTGAAAATAGGAAATTTTGATCACAAATTACATCTTATTGGAAAAAATGACATTTTTTTAATTTCACAGCCCAATTAAAATAGGTGCTGTGAAAAAACTGTGTGGTCAAAATGATAACAACAACCATAAATGAATTCCTTGAGGGGTGTCGTTTCCAAAATGGGGTCACTATTGGGGGATTCCTACTGTTTTGGCACCTCAACACCTCTTCAAACCTGGCATGCTGCCTAAAATATATTCTAATAAAAAAGAGGCCTCAAAATGCACTAGGTGCTTCTTTGCTTCTGGGGCTTGTGTTTTAGTCCACGAGCGCACTAGAGCCACATGTGGGACATTTCTAAAAACTGCAGAATCTGGACAATACACATTTAGTAGTGTTTCTCTGGTAAAACCTTCTGTTACAGAAAAAAAATTGAATAATATTGAAATTCAGCAAGAAAAATTAAATTTGCAAATTTCACCTCCACTTTGCTTTAATTCCTGTGAAATGCCTGAAGGGTTAAAAAACTTTCTAAATGCTGTTTTGAATACTTTGAGGGGTCTAGTTTTTAAAATGGGGTGTTTTATTGTGGTTTCTAATACATAGGCCCCTCAAAGCCACTTCAGAACTGAACAGGTACCTTAAAAAAAAGTCTTTTGAAATTTTCTTAAAAAAAAGAGAAATTGCTGTTTATGTTCTAAGCCTTGTAACGTCCAAGAAAAATAAAATAATGTTCAAAAAACGATGCCAATCTAAAGTAGACATATGGGAAATGTGAACTAGTAACTATTTTGGGTGGTATAACCATCTGTTTTACAAGCAGATGCATTTAAATTCTAAAAAATGCTATTTTTTCAACATTTTCTCTAAATTTTGCAATTTTTCACCAATAAACACTGAATATATCGACCAAATTTTACCACGAACATGAAGCCCAAAGTGTCACGAGAAAACAATCTCAGAATCGCTTGGATAGGTTTAAGCATTCCGACGTTATAAGCACATAAAGTGAAATATGTCAGAAACTAGGCTGCATCCTTAAAGGGAATGTGTTGCCAGAAAAACATGTTTTTTTAAAAAAAATTAAACATTTAGTGTGTGGGTGATTAAACATTGTTCAAATTTTTTTTATTTTTTTGCACGAGTCCAGGAAATATTATAAATTATTTCTAATTTATAATACTACCCATTTTTGGTCACTAGATGGAGCTGTTCCCAAAATTGCAGCATTGCAACATTGGGTTAAAAGCCCTCGCTCTAGTGAGCTCTCAGCATTCCCCCCTCCTTTATCCTGGCTAGTGCCGGGATAAACGAGGGGTTTGAACGATGTAACCTCCTACACTGTGTGTCGCCATTTTTTGAGCTAACCCACAGTGTAGTAGGTTTACATACAGTAGTAAACACACACAAACACGAACATACATTGAAATCTCTTACCTGCTCCTGCCGCCGCGGCTCCCTCCGGCCCGTCCGCTCCGTTTGCTGCCGCTGGTGCAAGTGCACAAATCCGGAAGCCGCGACCGGAAGTAGTAATATTACTGTCCGGCCGCGACTTCCGGTCCACAGGAAAATGGCGCCGGACGGCGCCAATTTCGAATAGGACTGTGTGGGAGCGGCGCATGCGCAGTTCCCACACAGACGCCGTACACTGCAGTCAATGGGACGGGAGCCGTTCGCAGTCCCTATGGGACTGTGGCTGCCGTATTCCATGTCTGTATGTGTCGTTAATCGACACACACAGAAATGGAACAAAAAATGGCAGCCCCCATAGGGAAGAAAAAGTGTAAAAATAAGAAAAAGTAAAACACAAACACAAACACACAAATAAATATAAACGTTTTTAATAAAGCACTAACATCTTGAACATATGAAATTTTTTTGGGGTGATGACACTGTTCCTTTAAGGGGTTAAGAATGGTGTAACGATACACCGCCTTAACTATTCGGGTGGTTCCAAAATTAAAATAAAAAATTCCCCCTTTGTAGACGCTCCTCTGTGGGATATCTCTGGATCGGGCTTGCAAGGAGTGAAACTCGCAAAGTGATATTACTTAAAAGGTTAATTTTCAATAAAATACAATGCATTTCAACCTTGTACCAAGGTCTTCATCAGGTAATCTAAAATGTATCACACATAGTATTCTTATATACTGAAAAAAACAGAGTGACACTCCAGTCTTGTGAGAAAGGTGTAAGGCCCCATGCACACGAACGTGCTTTTGCGGCCGCAATTCACCCGAAAATCCACGGGAGAATTGCGGCCCCATTCATTTCTATGGGGCCATGCACACGACCGTAGTTTTTACGGTCCGTGCATGGCCCGGGAGCCCGCACCGCAGAAAGAACAGGTCATGTCTTATTACGGCCGTCTTCTGTGGTCCGGGCTCATTGAAAATAATGGCCGCGGCCATATGCATTGCCCACGATTTGCGGGCGGCTTGCAGCTGACAGTCCGGTGACGGCCGACCCGAAAATCATGGCCGTGCACATAAAATATAAAACCTGTTTCAAACAATACTACAAGTTGTCACAGTTGTTTCTATAACTAACAAGTTAAGTAATTTGCAGTGGATTATAGAAATAATCTGTAATCGGGAAAAATATATGAAGAGATGATGTTTCCATTGAGCCTAGTGAATCGCAATATATTATTTCTTTGTCTATGTATATATATATATATATTGAAGAAAATCCCACAGCACTCCGTGTTAGTGAAAAAATGGTGGTTTAATCCTGGATCGGGATTACCTGCTTGCACCTGAGACCATCTTGGTATTGCATTTGGAGTGCTGCTGCTTTTCTATTTGCATATATATATATATGTTTCTATGTGGTGTCACTATCCACATGGTAGCAATTATATTGAGTCTCCTGTGCTCTTGGTGTTCTTATCGCTGGGAGACCATTACGAAGTCTTGGTAGCTGATTGGTCGTTCTTATCAAAGCGTTTTCTGTTGCTAAGGGATGTGTGCATAATCTTTTTCTAATTGGACCTCTGATCAAAGGGGGGTCTCCCTTCTCTTGTTTCCTTGGAATCCCGTGTTCAGCTTTGATTGCGGCAGTAAAGGGGTTAACTGCGGAGATAAGAGGTTTCCCTTATCTCTGCCGTTAGAGTGGGGCTGTGGCTGTGTATTACAGTCACTGCCCTGTAGCTGATCACGTTGGCACACTTGTGCTCGCGCTATCAGAATTATGTCTATGCTATGCTCATCATGATGCGGCAATGTCCAGCAGCTTATGGCGAGCATAGACGTCAAGTGTCGGCAACAGGTTATTAATATTATTATTATTGTATACAACAAGAGTCAAAGTCTTCTTTACCCGTCATTGAAGATGCTCAACACTAACAGAATACATTAATCTGCCCCTTCAGCAAAGAGTATGAGACAAAGCGAGAAATATTTGGGTGCCAGCTGTTCTAGATCTGCAAGTGCCAGCAGGAGTTCACAGTTTGTAAAGTGCAGAGTATACCAGGACCTGTATGGACAAGCAATTATTCATTAAAAAAAAATTAGAGTACAGGAATGAATCCGTCATGATCAGGTAAAGAAGAAATTGAAGGAATCATGGTAGAAAAGAGCAGACAGAGAAGTGACAAGGATTGACAGGCAAGACTTGCCAGACTGTGAGGTAAAGGTGGATGGGGGAGCAGTGTAAGTGAAGAGAGTCAAAATTCATGGGATAAGGGGAGCAAACAAATAGTAATATATGTATTAAACATAATAGAAGTGGCAGACAAGATACAAGGAGCACAAAACCCTCAGAAAAGAAAATATATTGCTAGGCAAAGTTAAAGCCAAACTGTTATCTCGTCTGACATATCCCTATATATACAGATGTGTCCCTCCTTGCCCTTTTTCTTATCTCATCATATCCTGAGATGTGTGGCGCGAGCTTTGAAAAAAACATGATTTTGCTATACTCTGTGGCGAGATGTCTCTGTTATATGTGACTGTGTGTGGCCACCTAGTAATTGTGATGTGATTTGGCTAGCTTGTCGCGATATTGTATTAAATATGTTTCATGAGATATTGCAGTCCTTAACCAAATTCAAGCAAAGGTAAGTGTGGACCAGAGGTATAGCTATCATGGGGGCAGGGGGGTGGTGGCCCCGGGCCCACTGAGATGGTTGGGCCCAGGGCCGGCCCCCCATTGGTGGCATGTCCCGGTTTCAACTGTATGTGCGTCCACAAGTTGAATCCAATGGTGGAGCACCGAGCTGATGGCTCCTGTCTCCAGCATTCACTATGTAATGCCAGCTGTGAGCGGGGATATGTGAATATATATATATTTTTTTTTATTATTAGGTACTATGGGGCATTATACTGTGTGGTGGCAGCTAAGGGGGCATTATACTGTGTATGGTGGGCCACAATGGGGAAAAATACAATATGGAGGCATCTTTGGGGCATTATACTGTGTAGTGGCAGCTATGGGGGCATTATACTGTATGGGGGTAGCATTGGGGCATTATACACTGTGGGGGCAGCTATGGGGGCATTATACTGTGCAGAGACAGCTATAGGGGCATTATACTGTGTAAAGGCACCTAGGGGCAGTATACTGTGTGGGGGCACCTATGGGGGCATTATGCTGTGCAGAGACAGCTATAGGGGCATTATACTGTGTAAAGGCACCTAGGGGCAGTATACTGTGTGGGGGCACCTATGGGGGCATTATACTATGTGGGGGCACTATGGGGTTATTATACTGTGTGGGGCAGCTATGGGAGCATTATTCTGTGTGGGGCAGCTATAGGGGCATTATCCTGTGTTAGGGTAGCTATAAGGGCATTGTACTGTGTGGGGACTACTAAGGGGTCATTATACTATGTGGGGGGCACTAAAGGGTTATTATACTGTGTGGTGGCAACCATAGGGGCATTATCCTGTGTGGGAACAGCTATAAGGGCATTATAAAGTGTGGGGGGGCCACTGGTTAGGGCCCACTCAGATGTGTGTTGTGCCCCCTGTCATAAACCCATAGCTACGCCACTGGGGTGAACACATCTATATATATTTTTTTATTTGCATTTCTAAGCTAATACGAAGCTGTATATTGTCTTGTGGAGTTGAAAGATCATGCCATTGATCAGACAGATGAAGTGCTGAAAGAACTATCTAGAGATACTGGATAAGCTGCTGACATAAATGAAACTGCTCCAGATGTGGAAGGTAACATCTCATATCTCATGAATGTTTTCACATTTCCACACATCAAATTGAGAGAGTCTTTTAAAATCCACTTTGTAATGAGAGATTTGGCGTAAAAGGCTTTTGTCACACCTGCTAAAGGCGACGATGGATAGGATAGGTGATGGATTGGTGTTATATGTAAATGAGTGGAATATCCCTTTTAGGCCTCATGCACACGAATGTGCTTTTGCGGCCGCAATTCCCCCGAAAATCCACGGGAGAATTGCGGCCCCATTAATTTCTATGGGGCCATGCACACGACCGTAGTTTTTACGGTCCGTGCATGGCTCGGGAGCCCGCACCGCAGAAAGAACGGATATGTCTTATTACGGCCGTGTTCTGCGGTCCAGGCTCATTGAAAATAATGGCCGCGGCCATGTGCATGGCCCGCGGCTGACAGTCCACTGCCGGCCGACCCGAAAATCACGGCCGTGCACATGGCTACGGTCGTGTGCATGAGGCCTAAGACTTATTAAATGAAAATTAAATGACATATATGTAAACAGGGGGACATTAGGTCTGCCCCAAATAGAGAATAAAGATTTGCAAGATACAAAGAAACATAGAGAAATTGTGCATCTGTTAAGTGTATATGCATTTCTTGTATCTCCGGGATCCTACACGAGGTCTGATTATCGAGAGATGAGTTTTGCTTACATATTATATTAATATCAGTTCACACACAATTTTTTCTCTCAAGCGATGAACAAACTTGCAGGGAATGTCAGGCATGCCATGAGACATTGCCAGAGAATTGGTGCACGGAAATTTTCTATTACAATTTAATTTAGCATGTTGTATTTACTCACGTAACACACTGGTAGGGAAGAATTACACATTTTTGGAAATTCGCTATAAAACTGTGCTGTAGGTACAAGTCTGAGAAAAGCCGCGTATGCCTGATGAATGTCATTAAGTACGGCCACACAAAAGCCTCAGAACACAATTATTACTTGCCACGCAGGACCCGCTGTCACTGAACCCGTCAGTCCCGATAATCTGACGGATTCAGGTCTCAGCGCATGATACAGCTGCTCTGTACTCAGAATACAAAGCAGCTGTATCACAAAAACTAAACATAATTTTTAATGAAAACTATTTAGAAAGTTGCACCAAACACACTGATACACATTTTTATTAAAAAAGTTAAAATAAGTAAATCACTTTCAAAGGTGTGGATAGACTTTAAAAGGAAGAAGATACAATGGGCAACAGTGGGTCAGTAGAAGAAAGTTTCTTCATATTAAACACATATATGGTGGTTTCAAAATCAGGGATTTACTGTAGCTATAGGGGGTCCAGTCGCACCTGGCCCTGCTGTGTGAGGTCTGGTGTCTTTAGGTCCCTCATAAGGAAACACTAGTATTACAAATTACATATGGTCAGTGGGAAGCCTAGGAGCTTCAATTTATACCTCTGTTTGTCATATATTTTGCAATTTCCATCTCAGTTGCAAATACATTTTTCTTTTTTTGCTTCCTCAAATCACAACATATCTTTTTACTTTTTAATTGACGCAGCTGCATGAGGCCTTGTCTTTTGTGGAACAAGTCATAGGTTTTTTTGGCACTGAGGTTTTTTTGGCACTGTCTTGAAGAATATATTTGTGTGTTTAGTTTCTATTAGGCCCTGTTCACACAGAGTTTTTTTGCAGGCAGAAAAATCTGCCTCAAAATTCTGTCTGGAATTTTGAGGCAGATTTCGATCTACCTGCACGCCATTTGCAGCATTTTTCGTGGGGTGTTTCACAGCGTTTTCACCCACGGCCATTGAGCTCCGCGGGCAAAAACGCAGCGAAAAACGCTTTCTCTGCCTCCCATTCAGGTCAGAGACATAAACGCCCGAAGATAGGGAATGTCGCTTCTTTTTCCCATGAGCCGGTTTTACCGTTCGCAGGAAAAAAACTGCGTTTTCGGATGTTTTTTGGAGCGTTTTCCGACGCAGTTTCCACGTCAAAAATCGCGTGAAAAAACTCTGTGTGAACAGGGCCTTAATTTGTTATTTTGAGGGAATTAGAAAGAGGCAATATTGCTATTTATTTATTTTATGTCATTGACACTTTATTTATAGTTTGGATTATTATGGTCGTAGAAATACCACATACTGTTATGTTAGTTGCTTTGGTTTGAAATACATGCAATACACTTTATTAGAATATAATAAAAAAAGTGCGTTTTGATTTTTTTGTACACTTTATTTTTATTAAATAAAAATTATGTACAGATTTTGTTACTCCTATTAAAGGGGTTTCCCACAATGGACATTTATCACCTATCCACAGGATAGGTAATAAATGCGTGATTGCTGGGGGGCTCCACCGTTGACCCCACTATCACTGGAACGGGGTCCCGAGCCCCCTGTTCCCCCTCACTGCTCTACCGCTGCACTTGGATAGAACTGTGGTCGAGTATGTTGAAATGATGAAGAGTTCCGAGTTCAGCACTCGGCTGCTTCCGTCATTCTCATCAACATTAGATCCATTCGAGCTCCTCCTCACTCACAGTAAGGAGGAGTTTGAATGGAGTTCCCTCGGGATCCTGGGTCTAGTGATCGATTGGGGTACCAGCGTTGTGACCCCCAGCAATCGGATATTTATCAGCTATACTGTGGACCCATCCTGGTGATTAATGTCCATTGTGGGGAAAACACCTTTAGGGCATTAACACAATTGAATATATATAACTATATGTCAGTGCATTACACTTTGTGTTATTATTGACACAAGCAGTTGTTGGGGTTTACCTAAATCAGTCAACAGGAAAAATGTCACATTAAAGTCTAGTTGTTTCTTAGTTGTCCTGTCTAATCCTTGTAAAACCTCCCAGGATGTATTCATGTATGGGAATAGTGGGGGGTCTTTTTTAGTTTCTCCTTTGGGTTTCTTGTTGCAACATCTTTAGTTTCCCCATGCAACCTTTCATTTGTTTATCATTGTGTTTCTCTCTTCTAAAGACCCTTTTACACTGGGCGATTATCGGGCAGATAGTAGAACTCTCGTTGCTGATAATTGCCCTGTGTAAACAGGGCAGCGATCAGCAGATGAACAAGGAAACGCTCGTTTATCTGCTGATCATATAGTTTTAAAAAAGTTAAATATTATCGTTGTCGGCAGCACATCTCCCTGTGTAAACAGGGAGACGTGCATGATAACAATGTATGGGGACGAGCGATCGGAGTAACGACCGCTCGCCCCATCCACCGGATAGGTCATCAGTATATCATCGGTGGGGCTCCGACACCCAGACCCAACACTGATCAGCAGCTCCGGCTGCCTCTGAGCTCTGGTCACGGAGTAGCGGCTGAGCTGCAGTGCTATGCAGTGGTCGGGGCCATCTGCTTCTGGATCAAGCTACTGCATACCCGGCGTAACATCTGGAGGTAGCTGTAGCAGTAGCACATCGGTATGGGGTCCGGGTGTGTTGTGGATAGGTCATCAGTTGTCCAATCGTGGACAACCCCTTTAAGTTCTCCACATCTCGGAAATCCTTCATTATTATTGCTATTTTCTAATACAAGGAATTTTCTAATACAGCAAAGAATTAAGACAAGAGCATAAAATAGCTAAAAAGCAGAATCTCCTTTTATGGCTTGGAGAGCTCCGTCCAGATGGTACAATGACAGCGCAGTACTGTATAACACGTGCATTTACTTGTTTAATCCCTGGAAAAAAAAACATATCTTCTTATCCTCATGGAAAAAATCTTTGTTTATGTAAAAAACTATAAATCTAGCTTTTTGAAGTTTAAACACCCCTAAATTTATAGCCAATGTTCACAATCTGTAACATATCAACATTACTTTTTATCCTAATGTAAAGTAGCGGGAAGCACTATGATGTGGGATCACGCTGTCTTTACATTTCCGGCCTTAGGTAGTTCACCACATCGCCTCAGCGCTCATCCAGGAAGACGGTGTCTGTATCGACTCCACTACATCGACTCCAGCATGACTCCTGCAACATGGACTTCTTCTTCTATCCAGAGACAGTCTTCCTGGACGAGCACTGATGCAATGTGGTGAAGGAGCGCGCTGCGTTTTGCGCGCGCAAAAGGTACGTGGGTCATCAGCATATGGTGTGCCGCTGCGTGATTTTCGTGCAGCCGGCATCATGATGACACTTTGGTTTTCTGTTTACAAACAGAAAAGCACGTGGTGCTTTTCTGTTTTCATTCATTTCTTTTACTGCTATTGTGCGAATCACGGAAACCACGGTCGTGTGCATAGGCCCATATAAATCAATGGGGCCGCAATACTCCCGTGGAATTTCGGGGCAATTGCAACCGCAAAAGCACGTTCGTGTGCATGGGGCCTAACAGTGCCAGAGTTTCGGTTTAGCTGCTGTTCTAAATAATAAAGTTGAATTTACATTTAATAAAAGTACAAGGAAGATTAAAAAGGAGAATGAAGCCTAAGGCACTGTTCACATCACGTCAAAGGTAAACATCGGTATTATTCCGGGACGTATGGCTATGATATATGTTGCCCATTGGCTGCAATGTTAAAAAAGTATACCACGCGGTCTACATTTTATTGCAGGGGCCACTGTATAGGAGAGCATAGTTTGCTGCGCATCTCTATACAGTAAATAAAAAGGAATGCTGATCCATACCACTCCGATGGAGGCTTAAAGGACAGTCTTTTGGCCTCTGTCAAGTGAATGGGGGCCTACTGCTATGTTTGACGTATACGCTGGGAGCTTTCCCGGCGCATACACTGAACGTGTTTCCATAACATGAGGCAAACAGGACCGGATTTTGCCACTAAAGCTAGCAATAGACATTAGGAGACTAACAGTTATCAGCCCTGATTGACCCAGTAGCTTGAAACATGTTTGGCACATCTGAAAGTACATGTTATTTGTAAAGAGGGGGTATGGGTGAACAGTTGCCAGACACCTATAACTATCAGGATACATGGGCATCCTTGCCCAAACACTCGTCCTGGAAAGTCAGCTGTCGCTAAAAAGATAGTTCCACTTTTGAACACTATTTTAGATACTTTAAATAGAATTAATCAATACAATATTGTCTACCTTTGTAAATACATTGCATTGCTTCTGTATTCTAGTCCAGAGCTGTATTCACAATTCTGCTGAGTGTTAGAAACAGACTGCAAAGTTGTTCTCAGACAGATTCCTAACAGCTTAGCTGAGCTACTATAAAGAAGTTTTCATGCATTGAATTATTGTACAGTGCCTGGTGCAAAGACTTTATTTCACAGGACACAAATCACCAGTACAAGCTCTCGGGTCAGCATAGAATTCTGGGCTAGCTCAGATAAGTTGTTAGGCTGGGTTCACACACAGCATTTTTGTGTATTTTTCGTGATGTTTTTAATGGCGGTTTTTACTGCAGCCAGATGTTACATCAAGCTCTCTAGTGAAATATAACATGCACTATACACAATTGTGTTTTGGTTTATGGTGTTTTTGTGGCATTTTGTTTCTTTTTATCAAAATGCAACATGCTCTCAGTGTCGCGTTTTTTTCTGCCGTTTTTCCCATAGGCTTCTCTATTGAACTTCAAAAATGCCAGAAAATACAAAATTACACTAAATAAAAACGCCATATTTACATGCAGTTTAAAATGCCAGGAAATATTTATGTGTGAAGGAGGCCTTAAGATTCTGTGTGAGAACAAACTCTGTGACTATTTACTATTACAACCATTTGCCCCTGCTTGCTTGCATCTTTCCGTGACTCCCATAGATTTCAATGGAGAGTGCAAGAATGGCCACTTCTCCATCACGTCCTATGGACCCCACTTTACCGACAGGTGAAGATCCTAGAGGTGGGGATATTTGTGAATGTGCCATATATGTTAAAGTTAGAAATATCTCTTTAAGAGGCTGTTTAGGTGCCCAGGCACCTAGTAAATAAACGTTATCTCTCCCCATACTTGCTAAGCGGGCAGGCACTTATGGGTGTAATGTATAAGCTGCGCCATGTGCCCTGAATCCAATCATATATCTCCCCCTGCTACTTTTTACTAATACACTGTGTGAGAAACTGCAGCTGCATCCCCCTCCTCATCTATGTCTTCAATTTACTGTTTTAAACTGTACACATTTTTGGGAAGATTGATCTACTTTCCAAATAAATCAGAATTATAGACTACTTAAAGCTGAGGAAGATGCCACTTTCTCCTCATAAAATAACTTTATAAAATCTCATGTATTGGCACCAATGGCGGATTATAATATGGGCGGTTCGGGCAGTCGCCCGGGGCCCGAGGCTGCCAGGGGGCCCATCGGGGCCCGAGGCTGCCAGGGGGCCCATCGCGGCCTGAACCGCACACAAACTTCAAAAACTATGCAGCGCTGCTAGCTGACGCGCTGCTCGCTTCCAACTGAATCTGCGTCCGCAGGACGCAGATTCAGTTGGGTTGAATGCTGGAGCCTCGCTCCAGCATTCACTCTGCCGTGAGCGGCTCCATGCAGGCAGGCACGATGTAGTGACGTCATCGCGCCTGTCTGCACGGAGTCACTCACAGCACAGCGCAGAGGAGGAGAAGCATCCCCCACCGTCGTGGGAACCGGGATAGGTAAGTAATTATGTTTTCTTTTTTATTAGGTACGTACATATGGGGCATTATGCTGTGTCAGCTATGGGGCATTATATTGTGTCAGCTATGGGGCATTATGCTGTGTCAGCTATGGGGCATTATGCTGTGTCAGCTATGGGGCATTATGCTGTGTCAGATATGGGGCATTATACTGTGTCAGCTATGGGGCATTATACTGTGTCACCTCTATGGGGCATTATACTGTGTCACCTCTATGCAGCATTATACTGTGTCAGCTATGGTGAATTATACTGTGTCAGCTATGGGGCATTATACTGTGTCAGCTATGGAGGCATTATGCTGTGTCAGCTATGGGGCATTATGCTGTGTCAGCTATGGAGCATTATACTGTGTCAGCTATGGGGCATTATGCTGTGTCAGCTATGGGGCATTATGCTGTGTCAGCTATAGGGCATTATGCTGTGTCAGCTATGGGGCATTATGCTGTGTCAGCTATGGGGCATTATACTGTGTCAGCTATGGGGCATTATGCTGTGTCAGCTATAGGGCATTATACTGTGTCAGCTATGGGGCATTATGCTGTGTCAGCTATGGGGCATTATGCTGTGTCAGCTATGGGGCATTATGCTGTGTCAGCTATGGGGCATTATGCTGTGTCAGCTATAGGGCATTATGCTGTGTCAGCTATGGGGCATTATACTGTGTCAGCTATGGGGCATTATGCTGTGTCAGCTATGGGGCATTATGCTGTGTCAGCTATAGGGCATTATACTGTGTCAGCTATGGGGCATTATACTGTGTTGCAGCTATGGGGCATTATGCTGTGTCAGCTATGGGGCATTATACTGTGTCAGCTATGGGGCATTATACTGTGTCACCTCTATGGGGGCATTATACTGTGTCACATCTATGGGGGCATTATACTGTGTCACCTCTATGGGGGCATTATACTGTGTCACCTCTATGGGGGCATTATACTGTGTCACCTCTATGGGGGCATTATACTGTGTCACATCTATGGGGCATTTTACTGTGTCACATCTATGGGGTATTATACTGTGTCGCAGCTATGAAGGGCATTATACTGTGGGGGCAGCTATGGGTGGCAATATACTGTGGGGGCAGCTACGGGGGACATTATACTGAGCAATTACAAGAGCTGCAGGTCCAAGGGGGGAGATGCTGTGTAGCACAATATACAAGGGGGGATTGTTGTATAGCACTATATAGAAGGGAGCGCTGTGTATCAATATATCTAAGGGGGATTGCTGTGTAGCACTATATACAAGAGGGGGAGGGCTATGTGATGCTATTTACAGAGGGGGAGGACTGTGTAGCACTATTTACAGGGGTCTGTGTGTGGTGCTATCTACAGTGTTTGACACAATTATATTCAGGGGCGCAGTCTATGGTGCTATAATATTTAGGGGCACAGTGTTTGTACTATTTTATTCAGGGGCGCAGTGTTTGGTGCTATTATATTTAGGGGCAGAGTGTGTGGCACCATGATAATATTATCTTTGTTTATAGGTGTGGAAATGTTGGAAAAGTGAGGAGCCAAAGACATCTGAGTGGCAAATTCTGCAGAAATGGGTCATGGCCGGGAAAAGTCGTCATGAAGTCTGGACTGGATGGAGAAGAGGAAAAAAACTACGTCGTCACCTGTGAGTCACTAGATTTATAGACAATCTGTCATCTCTACTGACATGTTTATTATAGGAAATCCTTGTATTTCACAAAGTCTTTGTGCAGTCCAGGACTGATAGACAAATAAGTGTTACTATTCCCCTTGTCAGGAGAATGTGTCCCTACACGGTGCGATACTGTCAGCGATGGTTGGAGACTGTCAGTATGTGGAGACACAGCCTTTTGACAAGGGGAGTAGTAACACCCATTTGTTAATGTCTGGACAAAAAGGAAGTGTTAACAATAGTTACAGGGCGGCGGTGGAGAAGGGGGGCCCAACTATGGGTAACAGCCCAGGGCCTATGGTCTACTTAATCCGCCACTGATTGGCACATTGTACTTATTTATGCAAAACAAATTGTAACGATAAGTGCGCTTTAACTTGAAACTATCTTAAAATGTTGGCAAACGTACATTTAATTCTAAAAAAAAGTCAAATATTTTAAAACCAAGATCGCCCCACGAAAACAGAAACAGGTGTCGAAAAATATTAGACTTGACCAACAAACCTTCACATGTCCTTGTAGAACCTGATAATCTGCGTCTCACTCCGGTAAATATTTCATGTCTTTGCTGATTACAGAATAATTCCCTGATACTAGAATATGTATAGCAGGAAAATCCAGCTGTTACTTGGTCATCATCCCAATCTGACTGCTTGATGTCCAAGGCTGTTTTCATTACTGGGAAATATCTCTACCAGTTCTTAAGTCCCAATCGCCCCAGGACAGAGGGAATGTCATTGTAATTTTCATCTTAAGCCCCCTGGTAAGACTAGATTCCTCTGGTGACTCAAAACAATAATAGATACACGATCCAAGTGCCTCAGAATTTTGTGATCATAATCAAACGCTCACGGCGCCCTTTTCCTAGGAAAATAAGCAGCGATTATAAGGGTTATGTTTATATAACATCCATGATGGAAATCATAGATCGAGAATCACCTTATCCATGCCTGTAGATGATGCAGCATGCAGAGAAGAACATGTTTGCCTTGGATATCTACATTCTATTGGTATGGTACTACAAATATTCGTAAAATTTTCCAGTCCTTTATAACAGCATAGGTTTTTGGGGCTATATATTGTTATTATTATTAGTGGATTGTGAGGCAATCGGGGCCACATGGGATCACGGTGCCCCCCCCCCTTATTATTATTATTTAAGTGGTATGCTCCTGTGTTTCCCTTTCTACCCACCCCTTTTATGGGGGTACCTTTTTCTCTGAGTTTATTGGGCTAGGTTGTTACCAGGAAGAACGCTGGATTCTTCTGGAATCTCCACGAGGCAATCATGATTGGCCAGCTACAGTTTTCGGCGGGAATATTTCTTCTATAAAAGACTGAGTTTCGACTGAAAAGGTGTCAGTCTGACAAGAAGAGAATCTAGAGTAGCGCCCCATCCTCCCTCCCTTACAACAAGTCGCTGTATTTTTTTAGTGGGTTGTCGCCAATTTAAATATGGGTGGCCTGGGCATATTTATAATAAAAATACATTTGAATTCGTCTATTTAGCTTTAGTCTTATGACTAAGGCCTTTTGGTTTATGAGTTTTAATTATTTGCTATTTACGTTTGTTTGGTAACCCTTAATAAATACTGAGGCCTTCTTTATTCCAAATGATCTCTTGTGTCTTTATTTATTTTGTATTATTATTATTATTGTGGTTTATTATATGAGTGGCACCTGTGATCCCATGCTTTAAAGGGATTGTTTTATGAAGACATATGAGATAGCTCCCTGGCGATCAGCTGATCACGGCAGGTCTGGCTTCTGGAATCTACCGTGATCACTGGGAAGCTTAGTTTGGCCATACATTATTGTAGAAATTCAGTATTACAAACGAATGGACAACCATGTAATACATCAATGAGCTGGGTCTGTCAGAGCAAGACCTGCTCTCACTTATCGTTTTTTACAAAACCCCGTTCATATACTGCAGCTATAATCTGTAGTGGATTGTACGCATGCTGCACATTTTCAAATTGGTAGCACACTTCAACTCTTCTGGAATTTTGCTGTAGGTTTCATACGTTGCGATGCAAAGGATGAAAAATATCGGTCCACATGTACATTTTTCAGACTTCGCCTATTAATGTCCATATTACGTTTGCAAGACCCGGACCTCCTAATGTTTTTCTAATATGAACTTAGATCGCCATAGTACCCTATAGTGATATAAGTTTATTTCAGTAGAACCGCACACAGTCCAGGTTTTGTGACTGTAAGGGTATGTGCACACGCTTAGCTAAAAACTTGTGAAAATACAGGAAAGCAGCTCAAGGGAAAACAGCTCCTGATTTTCAGAAGTTTTTCAAGCAACTCCCGTTTTTTAAGGCCGTTTTTTACGGGGTTTATGAAAAAACGGCTCCAAAAACGTCTCAAGAAGTGACATGCACTTCTTTTTACGCACCGTTTTTTTTAAACGGCTGCGTAAAAAAAACGCCCCGTCAGAACAGAATGCCGTTTTTCCCATTAAAATCAATGGGCAGATGTTTGGAGGCGTTCTGCTTCCGATTTTTCGGCTGGAAATAAGCCGTGTGCACATACCCTAATACAGCCGCATTAGAAAATCTGTATTGCAATAAGCTAAGGTCCAAAAACTGGCCATGCACCAACAATAAATTATAGCAGTCTGCATATCAATGGCTAATCTATTCTAACAGCATAGCCAATATACTATACAGTGAATCAAAAGAAAAAAGGGTTAAAAAACTTATCCCAGAACCAACATCTCTATACTATATTATATACTGGTTGAAGAGGAGAAACAAGGCCTGCTCGTCCACAATATTAATCAATGAACATGAACAGGAGGTTCTTAGTTAACATTTTGATCAAATTGTATAAGCCCACTTGCCACTTCACGACGACCTTGGATAAGTATGTCCCTACTCTATTGGTTGCAGCACCGCATGGCGGCGCCTGCTACCACAATATCGCACCCGCAGAGGGAGCTACCCAGAGGCCAAGCTACCATGGCTCTGGGCCACATCCCCCCACAAGTGCAGCACCATATCAACAGACACCACCACACGGCACCACAATAAGTGAAAAGATGGAATAAACTCACCTTTAGATGTGCCACTGGTGGCCAACTGAGAGCAGAAACATTTATGAGGTCATTCCCCCTCTGCGGGTGGGGTATTGTGGTAGTGGGCACCGCCATGCGGTGCTGCAACCAATAGAGTAGGGACCTACTTATCAGAAGTCGCTGTGAAGTGGCAAGCGGGCTTACACAATTTGATCAAAATGTTAACTAAGAACCTCCTGTTCATGTTCATTTATTAATATTGTGGATGTGCGGTCCTTGTTTCTCCTCCTAAACCAGTATGTCTACACTATATTATGTTGCAGAAACAATTGTTAGGATGGATTCACATGAGCATGTTCGGTCCGTAAAGGACGGAACGTATTTCGGCCGCAAGTCCCAGACCGAACACACTGCAGGGAGCCGGGCTCCTAGCATCATAGTTATGTACGACGTTAGGAGTCCCAGCCTCTCCGTGGAACTACTGTCCCATACTGAAAACATGATTACAGTACGGGACAGTTGTCCCGCAGCGAGACAGGGACTCCTAGCGTGGTACATAACTATGATGCTGAGAGCCCGGCTCCCTGCAGTGTGTTCGGTCCGGGACTTGCGGCCGAAATACGTTCCGTCCTTTACGGACCGAACATGCTCGTGTGAATCCAGCCATAGAGTAATTTTGAGGAAAGGACATGTCCAATTTTTTTTTTCACCTTAGTCAGAAAGAAGGAGCATTGAAGATTTGATGTTAATGTTGACTGGCACATCATTTAAAGCTCCAGCCAACATAAAAGTGCAAGTATATAAAATTTGGTAGTTTGATACCAATGCAAGAAAACCTCACACATGCATCATAAATATATCAGAACCATTCCAGCATTTATTTAAATTTATTTGTCTTTTTTTGCACGTTCAGGCCTATTATTTTATCTTGGAGTTGCACAGGGGGAATTTTAATGTGTGCCCCCTGCCGAGCTGTTATGATGCCCAAAATAATTAAGAATGAACCACAGTGTTTAGAAGCCAAAATTGTACTTGAGCTGAAAAATATTGAAAAGGCCTTTCCAAATCATTTCACATTTAAGACATGTGATTGTTCTTTAGTTGGTTTCTGGTCTGGTGCCCAAGATTTGGTTTAACTGAGCATCGCATGTAACTCTGCTAGGCCCAAAGCTTTCCGGGTCATTGCTCTCCTCAGCAGGGTATCTTCCCAGTCAGGGGGTGTAAATCACTAAATGTCTATAGATGCTAGGTACAAAGTCTTACTTACTAATTACACCAAGGACTATGATTGGAGTAGCTGAGAAAACATATGGGCCGGTTGCTTTCACACCGTACAGAGGCCGTGAGGTTAAGTTAAATTCCTGCTGCGCAGTCTCGTTCCTTATTATAGCTGACTCATTTTGAAATTGTGTAAAAAAAACAAAAAAAATGAAGCGTCATTGTCTAGATGTATCCAACCATGCATTTCTTCAAATAATTGGTGCTACTGTGGCTTGAAAAGATTAATTGACCCTTACAGGGAAAATTTAAAAACAATGCAGTCAAAGACCAAAAATATCCCTCAAGTTCATGGGATAACTAGTCCCCATATTTCCCTAATCCATTGATTTAGAAAACACATGTATAATGGTCAGCCAGCATGACCCACAGCAGAATGGATAGTCCCGAAGCCCGATGTATCAGTACCATGCAGAGTGAATCCTCTCTGTGGACTTCCTCTTTGAGAAGACTATCCATGATCTAGACCAGATTTTTCTCTGATGGATTTTAGTTCCGTTATATATATCCTATTTATATTGGCTCTCCTCTTTCAGAGAACCACCGCTCTAGAATACAATTTTAGGATAGACCATAAATATCAGATCGGTGGGGCTCTGACTCCTTGCACCCCTGCCGATCAGCTAAGTGAAGGGGCTGCACCTCTTCAGTATTGTTAACCAATGCCGCATCCCCTTTTTTGTTTACTAGGCACAGCGCCATACCTTTGGTAGTTTGGTTGTCACTTGAATGGAACTGAGCTGCAGTACCAGGTACAGCCACTACCAGATGTACGGCGCTGTAAGCAATAAAGGGGATGCGGCGCTCACTGGAGTGCCATGTCCCCTTTAGTTAGTTGATCGGCAGGAGAGGCCATCAATATTATATTAAACTGCACAACTTTTGTGGCTGTTTCAAGTTGTATAATCTGACAATGTGGCCCCCTGACCAAAAAATGTTTTACACCCTAATTTACAGTAAAATATTGTCAAAGCAGATTATGGACAGCACAGTGGTTTACACTAAGGACAACATCTGCACGGAGTTTGTATATTCTCCACGTGTTTGTATGGATTTTGCTCCCAGTACTCCGATTTCACCCCCCAAAAAACACACACATTGAGAATTTAGATTGTCAGCCCCAATGGGGACTGAGAGTGAGGACAACCTCTGTACAGCGCTGCGGAATATGTTGGTGCTATATAAGTAACAGAAATAAATTAACATTCCTATATATAGGATATATGTTTCTAGCTGTAATCTGTAATGTAGTATTACATGGCGGCGATTCAGATGTTCTGACTCTAGAGTGGGGCACCCCCTCTATTATCTCCATATGCCCTAATAGGGCATATGGACAGGGGTTGTCTTCATGAGATAATCCCTTTAAGTTATCATAAGATAACTATTATAGTCAGCCTCTTGCCAAGTATTAAATATTCCACGTCACCTCAGAAACAGGAGTCACAATTGCATCACTGAACTATGCACCATAAGACCGTGTTCCCATGTAGTGTAAACGCTGCGTAACTTAACCCCTTAAGGACACAGCCTGTTTTGGCCTTAAGGACACAGCCTATTTTTTCAAATCTGACATGTGTTACTTTATGTTGTAATAACTCCGGAATGCTTTTACCTAGCCAAGCGATTCTGAGATTGTTTTCTCGTGACACATTGGACTTTATGATACTGAAAAAATTTTGTCGTTAAATTCAATATTTATTTGTAAAAAACACCAAAATTTAGAGAAAATTTGCAAAAATCTGCATTTTTCTAAATTGTAATGTATCTGCTTGTAAAACAGATAGTTATACCACACAAAATAGTTACTAGTTAACATTTCCTATATGTCTACTTTATGTTTGCATTGTTTTTTGAACGTGCTTTTATTTTTCTAGGACGTTACAAGGCTTATAACTTTAGCAGCAATTTATCATATTTTCAAGAAAATTTCAAAAGGCTATTTTTTCAGGGACCAGTTCAGTTCTGAAGTGGCTTTGAGGGCCTTATATATTAGAAACCCCCTATAAAACACCCCATTTTAAAAACTGCACCCCTTAAAGTACTCAAAACAGCATTCAGAAATTATTTGAACCCTTTAGGCATTTCACAAGAAATAAAGCAAAGTAGAGGTGAAATTTACAAATTTCAATTTTTTTTTACTAAATTCATTTGTAATACAGTTTTTTCTGTAACACAGAAGGTTTTACCCGAGAAATGTAACTCAATATTTATTGCCCAGATTCTGCAATTTTTAGAAATATCCCACATGTGGTCCTAGTGCGGTAAAGGACCGAAACACCGGCCTCAGAAGCAAAGGAGCACCTGGTGGATTTTGGGGCCTCTATTTTATTAGAATATATTTTAGGCACCATGTCAGGTTTGAAGAGGTCTTGTGGTGCCAAAACAACGGAAACCCCCCAAAAGTGACCCGATTTTGGAAACTACACCCCTGAAGGAATTTTTCTAGGGGTATAGTTAGCATTTTTAGCCC
This sequence comes from Rhinoderma darwinii, assembly GCF_050947455.1. Classification (NCBI taxonomy): domain Eukaryota; kingdom Metazoa; phylum Chordata; class Amphibia; order Anura; family Rhinodermatidae; genus Rhinoderma; species Rhinoderma darwinii. Next base: position 22,681,321 of record NC_134694.1, on the reverse strand, counting down.
ACAGGTTTTTTGCTAAATTTATTGGAACTTGTCTGTGAAAATGAAAATCTACTTTTTTTCTGAAAAAACATACGATGTTTTCGTTTTTACAAGGAATAAAGGAGAAAAAGCACCCCAACATTTGTAAAGCAATGTCTCCCGATTACGGCAATACCCCATATGTGGTAATAAACTGCTGTTTGGACCCACGGCAGGGCTCAGAAGGGAACTAGGGCCATTTGGATTTTGGAGCGCAGATTTTGCTGGAATGGTTTTCGGTGCCATGTCGTGTTTGCAAAGCCCTGGAGGGACCATAACAGTGGAAACTCCCCAAAAGTGACCCCATTTTGGAAACTACACCCCTCAAGGATTTTTTCAAGAGGTATATTTAGCATTTTTAGCCCACAGATTTTTTGCTAAATTTATTGGAACTGGTCTGTGAAAATGAAAATCTACTTTTTTTCTGGAAAAACATACAATGTTTTAGATTTTACAAGGAATAAAGGAGAAAAAGCACCCCAACATTTGTAAAGCAATGTCTCCCGATTACGGCAATACCCCATATGTGGTAATAAACTGCTGTTTGGACCCACAGCGGGGCTCAGAAGGGAAGGAGGGCCATTTGGATTTTGGAGCGCAGATTTTGCTGGAATGGTTTTCGGTGCCATGCCGTGTTTGCAAAGCCCTGAAGGGACCATAACAGTGGAAACTCCCCAAAAGTGACCCCATTTTGGAAACTACACCCCTCAAGGAATTTTTCTTGGGGTATAGTTAGCATTTTGACCCTACACGGTTTTTGCTGAATCTATGGGAATTATGCCGTGAAATTGAAAATCTAAATTTTTTCTAATAAAATGTAGTTTTAGCTCAGATTTTTTCATTTTTACAACAGATAAAGGAGAAAAAACACCCCAATATTTGTAAAGCAAACTCTTCTGAGCACAGCAATACCCCATATGTGGTAATAAACTGCTGTTTGGACCCACAGCGGGGCTCAGAAGGGAACGAGGGCCATTTGGATTTTGGAGCGCAGATTTTGCTGGAATGGTTTTCGGTGCCATGTCGTGTTTGCTGCAGAGCCCTGGAGGGATCATAACAGTGGAAACTCCCCAAAAGTGACCCCATTTTGGAAACTACACCCCTCAAGGAATTTTTCTTGGGGTATAGTTAGCATTTGGACCCTACACGGTTTTTGCTGAATCTATGGGAATTATGCCGTGAAATTGAAAATCTAAATTTTTTCTAATAAAATGTCGTTTTAGCTCAGATTTTTTCATTTTTACAACAGATAAAGGAGAAAACACACCCCAATATTTGTAAAGCAAACTCTTCTGAGCACAGCAATACCCCATATGTGGTAATAAACTGCTGTTTGGACACATGGCGGAAGTTAGAAAGGACGGATCGCCATTTGACTTTTGGAGCTCAAGTTTTGCTGGAATGGTTTGCGGCCCCATGTCACATTTGAAAAGCCACAGAGGGGCCAAAATACTGCAAACCCGGCAAAAGTGACCCCATTTGGTAAACTACACCCCTCAAGGCATTTATCATTTGCCTGGACATATGACGGCTTAGGAGTGAAAGGCGCATGTGAGACCAATTTTGGTGATTTTCGCAGCATTAGCCCACAACGGCAGGGCTCTGGGGTCAAATAGTAAAACAAACCCCCAAGTAGTGACCCCCATTTTGGAAACTGCACCCCTGAAGGCATTTTATTAACGGGTGTAGTGAGCATTTTGACCACACAGGTTTTTTTTTTTTCTATTAGAAATGAATGCTCAGTGGATGGTGCAAAGTGAAAATTGCAAATTTCCACAGGTATGTGCCATTTTAGTGCACAATATTTTGTGCCCAGTTCGTGCCACTGAAGACAAATACCTCAAACTGTTAAGCGGGTTCTCCCGGGTATGGCGATGCCATATATGTGGACGTACACTGCTGCATGGGCACGCTGCAGGGCGCACCATTTGGCTTTTGGAGCGTGGATTTTGCTCGCTAGTTGTTTTGTTTGGGGTATTGCTGGTATTTCAGTTTATGATGTGGGGGCATGTGTAATCTGTGCGGAGAACATCAGGGGTATAATAAGAGAGTATAATAATGCGGTAAATAAATAATAATCCGCAGACGTGGCCGGTGTTGCACTGATAAATGGCGCCCGATATTATCCGCTTTTGGACACTCTGCACATTTTGCATCGCCATATTCTGAGAGCCAAAACGTCTTTATTTTTTTTCCCTGGAGCTGGGTGAGGGCTTATTTGTTGCGGGACAATCTGTAGATCTCATTGGCACCATTTTGGGGTACATGCGATTTTTTGATCACTTTGTATTAAATTTTTTTGGCAAGCCGGGTGACCAAAAACCTGCAATTCTGATGATTTTTATTATTATTTTTTTTACGGCGTTCGCCATGCGCTATGAATGACAATTTTACTTTATTCTGCGGGTCGGTATGATTACGGCGATACCATATATATATAGTTTTTCTTAAGTTTTGCAGCGTCTGCACGATAAAATCACTTTTGTTTCAAATAATTTATTTTTGGTGTCACCAGATTCTGAGAGCCATAACATTTTTATTTTTCCGTCAAAAAAGCTGCGGGAGGGCTTGTTTTTTGCGGGACGGGCTGCGTTTTTTAATGGTATAATTTTGGGGTACATGCAATTTTTAGATCCCTTTTTTTATTCTGTTTTGCAAGGGGTAGTGACTAACAAAAAGCGATTCTGGAATAGTTTTTTATTTAATTTTTTTACGGTGTTCACCGTACGGGTAAAATAGCGTGATATTTTTATAGTTTGGGTCGTTACGGACGCGGGGATACCACATATGTGTACTTTTATTTATGTTTTTTGGTTTTTCCTATAATAAAAGACTTATTATAGGAAAAAAGGCTGTTATAGTGTTTTTTAACATGAAACTTATTTTTTTTTTACTTTTTTACAACATTTTTATTAACTTGTTTTAACTTTTACTTTTGTCCCACTAGGGAACTTGAAGGCATGAAGCCCTGATCGCTATTCTAATACACTGCACTACCTACATAGTGCAGTGTATTAGAGCTGTCAGCTATTCACTGACAGCAAGCCTATTAGGCTTCGCCTCCCGGCGGGGCCTAATAGGCTTCCGTACTAGGAAGCGATTGTTAGGCTATGGTTGCCATAGCAACCATCAGAACACTATTGTTATTAGCAACCATAGGGTACGATCTAATCACTTAGATGCAGCGATAGCTGCATCTAAGGGGTTAATCGGCCGGATCGGAGCCTTGCTCCGGTCCTGGCCGTTAGGGCACGATGTCAGCTGTGACAAACAGCTGACACCCGCGCCCGTGGCAACCATCGTGGTTGCCGACAGGGCTACAAGCCACTTCGATGCATCGATCACGTTTATCGATGCATCGAAGGGGTTAATCGGCCGGATCGGAGCCTAGCTCCGGTCCTGGCCGTTGCAGAGGGGCGTCGGGCAGCTGATTCCCGGCGGTGATAACGCTGGCTCAGCTTCTGAGCCAGCGTCATCACATACACACGTCATAGAGCTGTGATTGGTCAGTCTGCTTTGACTGACCAATCACAGCGATCGCCGGCAGGAGACCGCTGTGAATGGTCCCCTGCCGTCTTACTGTGCCGATCAACTGTCATAAACAGTTGACGGCACAGTTCTGTCACCTTGTCCTTTGACAGGGTGACAGTTTTTAGCCAGGACGCACCGGTACGTCCCTGTGCCTTAAAGCACTTCAATGCAGGACGTACCGGTACGTCCTGGTGCGCTAAGGGGTTAAGCAACGGAATTGTGTGCGGAAATTCTGCAGTGTTTACAGTAGCAGCAAAATTGGTGAGATTTAGAAAATCTCATGCCCGTGCTGCGGAAAAGAAACACAGCGTAAACGTTAATTTGACATGCGGTGCGGAATTTAATTTCCCGGCATGTCAATTTATGCTGCATTTTGTTGATTTTCCGATGTGTGTTTTCTCCATTGAATTCAATGAGGATGCAAAACCCACAACAGAAAGTCAAGTGTTGCGACTTTTGCGGCGTAATCACAGCATTTACAAAAATTAAAATCACAACGCCGGAAGAAAAAAAAAATCATACTTACCCAGAACGCCCTCCTTTCTGCAGTTCGGTCTCCTGGGATGACATTGCAGCCCATGTGACCGCTGCAGCCAATCACAGGCTGATGTGTCAAATAGCCTGCAACGACATCCAAGGAGGCCGGAACGGACATCAGGGGAGAGAGGGGGTAAGTATGAACGGCTTTCTACTGCAGCGGAATGTGGTGCAATTTTTCGGACGGAATGTCCTGCGGGTTCCAAGTCGGATATGCAGCATGATTTTTACGTAGCGTATACGTCCCGTGGGAACCCTGCCTTAGACTTCACAAAACAGGAAGTGCCTTATTTTCAGGACTCCTTTTAGTCATCTGGGCTGTTTTGTAGATGCATTTACACTTACTTGTATAACTCTATTAAGACATCACGCAGATAAGATGTGTGTCATAGTGACTGGTTCTCTTTCCACATACAGAGATTAAAGCTCTTATTATTACTGATATAGAACCTCATGTGAAGATGTTCCTCCGGGTATAGAAATAAAACACTATGGCTTTGTTAAAAAAAAATTACTGGATGCAATCAATTTTGGACTGCAATTAATTTTGTATTAGGGGGAGGAGAAAGCAGGAACTATAAATTTATATGATGCCCGGGTGACTATGTGACAAAATAATGCTAAAAATGTCTTCCAAAACCCACCTACATCTAGACCCAGCAGCATGGATAGCTGACATAGGAAGACAGCATGTCATACATTGATAACAATGAGCCTAGCCAAGATTTTTACAAAGATATGATTTATAATATCTAAAGAGAGATCAATCAGAAGAGAAAGGGAAAATAAATGATACATAAAAAATTAGTGCATGAAAGTAGACCTATACCCCTGATAACGTTATGCAAGAATTCCATGCTGTGTGGGGTTCTTGGCTGTACCCATCGGGCAGACACTCAGTTCATCTTCTTAATGTATAGGGAAATATGTAAAATATGTAAGAGATCTACTGTGCAGTTTTGATTATGTGCAAGATAAGATATGAAGAACCTTACAGATACTTAACATGTAAAGCTACAACTTGTTGGAAGGAATTATTTGGCTTACTAGACAAGTCCTCTATTTCTGTTCTACTTCTGTTCTTATTCAATGTATGTTTACCCAAAACAAACAAATATTTGCTTGAGCACCTTCAATACAAATTCTTTGTGCAAGGACGATTATCAACCATTTGCAGAGGCTGTGTTTAATGCAAAAGGTGGGAGGTACTTGAAAGGAAATGTTCACCTTTGAAAATTTTTATTTTATTTGATTAAAACAGTGTATTAGTGTGATTGTTGTAACTTTGCAATTACTTTTTATTAAAAATTATTTTTGCTTTATGAGATACAGCTGCTTGTATCCTATATACAGAGCAGCTGTATCGTGCGCTGAGACCTGAATCCGTCAGATCCGCGGCACTGACGGGTTCAGTGACAGTGGGTCCTGCGTGTCTCTTTGACATGCAGGATCGAGCTGTTATGGGTCACATAACAGGTGGATCCTGCATATTAGAGACATGCAGGATCCGCTGTCACTGAACCCGTCAGTGCCGCTAATCTGACGGATTCAGGTGTCAGCGCTAGATACAGCTGCTCTGTATACAGGATACAAAGCAGCTGTATCTCAAAAAATAAAAATAATTTTTAATAAAAAGTATTTACAAAGTTGCACCAATCACACTGATACACTTTAATTATTTTATTTTTTTTTAAATTGTTTTCAAAGGTGTACATAGCTTTTAATCTAAAACTAATATAGGGTCTTTGTTCTCTGTATTATAGCAACGTCGCATACAAGATAAAGTACACATATTTGGTATTGCTATACACAGAAGAATCATAGAATTCATTCTTAGGGTAAATGTTATTAATTGAACCAACTGTCTTGGAATAGAAACTGAAAAAATCTTTTTTTTTTTTGCTATTCGTGTTTTGTTTTTTTTCTTATATAAGACAAAAAAAGATGTCAGCTCTAATTTACAACACTAAAGCACTTTCGGGGATATTTTTTAAGACTGGCCTTTCATACGCCAGCCTTTATATACAGATTCCTGGAGTAATACGTCTTAAAAATTAGGCGTATCAACGGCCGTCTGTGCATCAGAGAGTCAAATCTTTGCCAGATATGATATGACATAGATTTGCGCTATAAGTTACGCCAGGCATTTAAGGCTGCTGGTGTCCCAGCCACTTCTACTTTTAGAAGAGTGACGCAAGAGGTGGAAAGGCACAAAACGAAATCATTTTCCCGCAAACTTTCCAATTGCGACTTTTCTACTCCAGAAAACTGCCACAGAAAAGTTAATTAATTCCCCTCTATGTGTTCCATGAAAAAAAATATATTTTGATGAAAAAAAAATTATTTATATCAACTATAATATGCATTCAACTGGCAGAGACAGAACACTTTGTCTAGTAATGGCATGTCCAAAGGGTTCCTGGTAATAGGAACACTCTGATACTGTATGTAACCTGGATGAAAGCCAGTGTCAAACTTAATGCATGAATTCCAGCGACTCTTCAATAACAGGGGCCAAGTTGTTGGTAGGATGAGAGAGTGATGTCTGGCAACAGCACTCAGAGACAGGCACAATGCCAGAGCAATATCTTTGTTCTCATTAACACCTTCCCATTTTAATCGTCCCCATTTCAATTGGCTGTGAGAATCTGCTGAGGGATGTTGTCTCCACAGGTGCTGCAATGTTAGCAAACAAAGACGTGAAAAATGGAACAGCTCAAGTGTAATGGCCCTTTTACAATGGCCAATTATCGGGCAACTGAGCGTTCACAGAATACTCGTTCCCGATAATTGCCCTGTGTAAACAAGGCAACGATCAGCCGATGAACGAGCAAACGCTCGTTCATCGGCTGATTGTATCGTTTTCTATGCCCAAGATATTATTTTTGTCGGTCGCACATCTCCCTGTTAACAGGAAGACGCCCTCCCAACATGATAATAATGTATGGGGACGAGCGATCGGAGTAACGAGCACTCGTCCCCATACTAGCTCCTTTTGAGAGGGGCAAACGAGCACCGATCAACGAGCTGTCTCGTTGATCAGCGCTCGTTTACGCGGCCCACTTCGAATTTGGTCGACTTTGGCTGAAAGGATGCAATTAGATACATTTCTATCACTAAAACTTTCCACAAAAAGCATAAATATAAACATTGTAACAGATCAGCGGTAAGTGGGATTTGGCACAGTGGATACACAAGGAAGCATTTGCCATTCATGCTGGCGGGGCTGACATTCCGCCAGGGCTATTTGCAAGTGAGGAAGAAGTGCGATCTTAGTGATATCTTGCTGTGAGGACATGGTGTATTGTGCTTGGAGCCTGAGAACTGAAGCACAGGGAATGCTGTATAGGCGTCCTCTGGTTCTTATAGGGATGGCTCTAGAATATATGACAGCCGCTCTCAGCTGTTTGAGGAGCGAGAGGGGGTCGCAAGATGTACGTCTCTCGGCCTCCTAGCGTATAATCGCTATAGCAACCTGGGACGGATATCTTGCAATCCCCTCTCGCTCCTCAGACAGCTGAGAGCAGCCACCTTGACTTTGGGCCGCATACCCCCACAAGTGCAGCACCACAGCAACAGACACCGCCACACGGCACCACAACAACTGAAAAGATGGAATGAACTCACCTTCAGACGCATCCCCAGTGGCCAACTGAGAGCACAAGTGCAAAAAACACTTTTTCATTTATGCTATAAGGTGATTCTGAGTTAATAGAGAGAGATCCTTTGTTCAGGATTTTCATCGCTATGTGGAGAGTGGCTAAAAAGAGTTTCCCTTGCTCTAATGCAGGACCTGTTCTATCATGCATTAAACAGACAAACTGTCATGGGGCCCGTAAAATTAGTGACTGTCACGGGCCCTACATAGGATGGTGTGGACCCAGTGTGTTGCCAAATGATTTGGTGTGGGGCTAGAAGAGACTAAAGTATAGCTAAGTGTACACCCCTTGTCCTCCGTATGGAGATGTTGACTTGGTCACCAGTATCCCCTGGTCGCTACCCCCAGAATAGCCAACATGGACAGGCGAGGTACAATAACAACAGTTAGTAGACTTCCGGTTCCGGCGCTGACATGTGAGGAGGGTGCAGAGAACGCTCCGTGCTAGACTGACCAAAATAAATCGACTAACACAGCATCCACGACCGAAATCCGGTATTAAATCTTACCTCAGCTCCGGCATCAGTCTGAGGGGAAGAGCGGAGCAGCCAGGTGATAAATAAGTCCGGTGTTCGGAGGAAACAGACGGAAGCGCAGCATCAGCCCGGCGCTCCCGCGTGATCACTCCCGACATCGCCAGACGGAACAAGACAGAGTCGGAGGCATCTTCCTCGCCATATGTAGAGGTACAGCATCAGGGAGCGAACACAGGGGAAAATTCACGCCACGCAAGCCAGTCCATAACGGCTCTGAGGAAAGAGGAGGAGACGAGGCACCCACTGGAAAAAGTCGGGCGCCATTTTGCAGCAGGGCCGGGGGCATGACGCAGCGGTATTAGAGAATAAGGCAGACGGCTGAATAATCGATCAGTGTCGGGGGAGTCAGAAGGAATACCGGTGATAGCCCCAGTGAAAACACTCTCAACACGGTCAGACAGAGGCAAGTGAAAAGCAGATTATAACAGGAGCTAAAAGAAGGGAAAGCAGTGACCAGCAAAAGAAAATAATCATACTGTGTATAGACAGTTACACATAAGCGCTGCTGAAAGGTGCATAGAGATTGACTGTGGGGAGACAGAAGCCATTTTAGGATACAATCCCGCCTCCCAAGAAGCCTCTTTTGGTTATTGTGACCAGGTCAAGAGATAGAGTGCGTGCAAGTACCTCGGGGAACGAGATGCCGCCAGTAACCCGCAAAGATAAACAGCCCACAGGACATTCATCCTCAGAACACGAGGATCAAGTATCGGATGATGATGGGATGGGAACAGCTTCTGGCGCGGCAATGACACCAGTGATCGATTACAAAAAATTGGCCAGGGAAGTGGCTAAGCGTATAACGCCGGATATACAGGACACGCTAGCAAATACAATAGCGGCCTCATTGCAACAATTTCAAAGCGAGCTCACTCAACATGGGGCACGGTTGGATGAAGTGGAACAACGTATCTCAATGCTTGAAGACGAAGCCGCAGACACGCACGGGACACTTCAGGAGCTGATGGAAGAGAAGCAGAGGATGGCCCTCAAAATAGACGACTTGGAGAACAGGTCACGGAGAAACAATTTACGCATAGTAGGTCTTCCAGAAAACATACCGGTTGCACAGCTGAAACGAATATGCGAGTATGACTTGCCAAAAATGCTGAACATGAACGGGCCGTGCAAGGTTGAAAGAGCACATCGAGTGGGGCCAGAACGACAACAGCAGCAGTCACAAGCAGGAGCTGGAAAGAGAGCCAGACAAGTCATAGTAAGATATCTGGACTATTCTGACAAAGAAGCCCTACTAAGAGCCTATAAAATGCGGCAGGGACCGGCGAAGCTAAATGGAGTACCAATCATGATATTTGGGGATTATTCAGCTGAGGTGTCCAAAAAGCGCAAACAATTCAGCAAGATATGTACCGCTTTTTATAACAAGGGATTGAAATTCCAACTCCAATATCCGGCGATATTGAAAGTTACAACGCCAAGCGGAACCTTGCAGATCTACACCGATCATCGAGAAGCTGAAGAAGTTTTCAAGGACTTGTTGCAGGAGGATCTATCGCTGAAGGGGACAAGGTCAACGTCAGAGAAGGAGATGCCAGCACAAGTCCAAACCCCGTCAATGAAAAGTCAACCACCAAGGGAAAAAAGAATGACGCAGACTCCACGAGTAGTGAAATAAAACACCAGGACTATAATTTGATGAGACTTTGGAGACTGGCCTGTTTAAGTGAAACGGGTAGAAGATGGGTGAGCATGACAGATGGCTCATCTGAATATTCACAAATATGAAGGACGTAGGGGGTGGGATTGACTCCTGGGGGATGTGATATGTAATGTTGTTATTTGGTCGGAGGATAGAATCTATTTGGTTAGGAAAGCGGGAGAAAGCACTATGTTAGAAAAAAGTGAAGTTTTGAAAATAATGGGTGCGGGAAGGCAAGGGACCCTTGGGGATAGAAGGGAAAGTTATGGGATTGTTAAAAGTTTTGGTTTTACATCAAAGGACAGAAGATTAATAATATACAAAGCAGCCACAAGGGAGCTAATTAGTAGTAAAATTATCAACACAATTTGCAGGTTTTGGTTGATTATAGGAGTGGGATTAAGAGATATGCATGGTCAACATAGCTCAATGTTGTTAGTTGTTTTATGAGAATAATAACATGGAACGTTAAAGGATTGCTGTCCCCCCATAAGAGAGCCATGGTATTGAGACATTTGCATTCACTAAAAGTTGATATAGCTCTGCTTCAAGAAACGCATCTGGAAGATAAGGATTTTTTCCGTATGAGAAAGTGGTGGGTAGGAGAAGTATATGGGTCAGCTGCAGTTAAAAAAAAAATGGAGTGATGATCCTAATACATAAAAATTTAACATCCACAACACGCTCACAGTATGCAGACAAGGAGGGACGCATAATACAGCTCTTACTGGACACACCGGCGGGGGAAATAAGTATATATGACATATACGCCCCCAATACAAGCAACCGTGCGTTCTTCCAAGAACTGCAGGATAAGATTCTGACGGACACAAATGTACTGAAAATAGTGGGGGGGGATTTTAACTCGGTAATGGATCCGGCTGAACACAGGCAACGAAATCCCCTCGCACAATCTCTTGCAACAGACGACATCCTGCCGAACTTTACACAGGCCACAATGCTGGGGGATAGCTGGAGGCATATGAATCCAGATGGTAGAGAGTACACTTACTTTTCGTCACAACATAAATCATGGTCCAGATTGGACTATATTTTTTTGAGCTCACACTTGATACAGAGATTGGAGCAGGTGGACATAAAAAATATGGTCATCTCAGATCATGCTCCAATGAGCATAATGCTGACTGACACATACCCTAAAGGGGGGGATTTCATTTGGAGATTTCCGACAGTGCTAGCAAATGAGGAAGGATTCCAAGAGCTATTGAGAGGTTGGTGGTTAGAATATGACGGGGACAACGCGACACACAGAACAGAATATGCATTATACTGGGAAACAGCGAAGGCGGTACTGAGAGGGAGGATCATGGCTTATGCTGCATTCAAAAAGAAGCAAACGTTTCAGAAATATAAGGAATACAGTGATGGTCTAAGGGGGGCATATTCCAGCTTTCAGACAGACCCGAAGCCAGACAAACAGAGACAGTGGGTAGAAGCCAAGAGATTGTTCGAGGAGTGGCTAGACAAAAAGGAGAAATATGGCAGATCAATTTACGAGGCGGAGCTTTTTAGGTTTGGAAATAAGGCAGGGAGGCTGCTAGCAGGATTATCAAGGGGTTTTCGGCCGCGCTCACATATCACAAAGTTAAAAGATCATACTGAGCAGATGCACACGGATCCTAGGAAAATAAACGACATTTTGAAATCCTATTATCAGACATTATATAAAGAAGGACAGACGACAAACACTACACAAGGAGACCAGTTGCTAGATAGGTTAGATATGCCAACTTTGAGCACAGATCAATTAGACAATCTTAATACGCCAATTACTATGGAAGAGCTACAAATGGCAATTAAGGGATTACCAAGAGGTAAAGCTCCGGGACCAGATGGATACCCGGCAGAGTTCTACAAAATAATGATAGAACAAATAACACCAACATTATTATCCTATTTTAACTCGTTGATGCAGGGAACCCACATACCAGCAGCGGCAAATATGGCGTACATAAAGGTACTACCCAAAACAGGAAAAGATCTTTCGCAACCGGGTTCGTACAGACCCATATCACTAATAAACCAGGACCTTAAATTAATATCAAAGATAATGGCAAATAGATTGGCGGTCTTGATGCCTCAGTTGGTGGGAACATCACAAGTGGGCTTTATCAAGGGTAGAGCTGCAGTCACTAACATCAGAAAGGTCCTGGGAGTGATGGATGAGATTAAAACTAGGCCATTGTCATGTGACCAATCAGCTCTGGTGGTCATAGATGCAGAAAAAGCCTTTGACAATGTTGAATGGCGATGGCTAAACATGGTCCTGGACAAGTTTAATGTAAAAGGGAACTTCAGACAGTATCTGAGAGCATTGTATACGGAACCTACTGCAGCAGTCTGCACGCCGGGATTCAGGTCATCGACATTCGCATTACAGAAGGGAACGCGACAGGGATGCCCCTTATCGCCGTTGCTATTTGATCTGGCGCTGGAACCCCTTATCAAGATCTTAGAAGGTGAGGAGTTATATTCGGGGATACACATAGGGGATAAGGAAGTGAAGTCAGCAGTATTTGCAGATGATATTCTTCTGTTTATGTCAAAACCCAATCTACACTTACAGAAGGTCTTTGACCTGATTAGGCATTATGGTTCTTTTGCGGGGCTTAGGATTAATCCGGCAAAGTGCGAGTTGCTGAGATTATCACAACATAATCATAGGGAAAACATAGAAATTCAAAAAACAGGTATCAAGGTAGCGACATCACACATAACATACCTAGGGATTAAGATAGGGCAAACGGCAGAAACTCTGTATAAACTCAATTACAAACCGCTTTTCCAGAAAATAACTAATGAACTTATTAGATGGGCAAATTTGCCCCTTTCGCTATTTGGTAGATGTCATCTGGTTAAGATGATATCTTTTGCAAGAATGCTGTATCCACTCCAGACATTGCCCATTTTATTGAAACATAAGGATGTGAAGGACTTTAATACTAAAATATCGAAGTTTATTTGGGCAAATAAAAGACCCAGAATCGCAATGGCTAAATTACAAGGCTATCACTGGCAAGGCGGGATAAATATACCACACTTAAGGGGATACAATATAGCCAGCTTATTTAGACATGTGGCGGACTGGCTGCAGCATTCTAGTCACTATTCAAATTACGAGTTGGATAAGGCACTGGCGGGACCTCATGATCTCGTCTCTTTACTACATACTAGACTAACATCGCTTCCTAGACATGTAAAGGGATCAGTGCTACTGAGAGATACTATAATGTGCTGGAAGGAGGTGAGGAAAAAGATGGGGCTGTCATATCAGTTATCCAAATATCTACCACTATGGTCACACATAGAATTTCCAGCGGGGCAATCGAGTTCTCTATTCACAGCATGGAAACAAAGGGGAATTGAGACAGTAGGCAATGTACTTCATGCTACGGAGGCCAGATTATATACATTACCGGAATTAGTAGAGAAATTTGGAATTTCCCCGAGCCATTTCCTTCAGTATTTACAAGTTAAATCGTTCTGCACAAAACTGGTAAGGAATTTGGAATCAGAAATTACAAATAATGCATTTGATGAGGTGATTGGAGATGAGACACATAGGACGTCACTGTCGATGCTTTACAAAACCATAAGAGAATTGTACATCCGAGTAGCTCCGAGAGATCAGTTTGCATACTGGAGACGCACCTTGAACATGCAAGACGTTAAAAGTCCTCTTTTGGAGGGCTGGAAGGTAGTGAGGAAATGTGTGGTGAATGAGGTGTGGAGAGAATCACACTTTAAATTAATGCATGCGGCAATTTATGCTTTCAATATTCCAGCAACGATAGCTAATACCAGCAGAATACATGCTTGTCCAAAATGTAGTCAATTAAATACTGATTTATACCATGGCATATGGTCATGCCCAGAGATACAAAAATTTTGGAGGAAAGTTTTAGATTATGTTCAGCTACTATGGAACAGAGAGATACCAACAGACCCTATGTTGTTGCTCTTTCACTATAAGGCTGTAGCTAGTGCAGAAGTAACAGAGATTCAGATGCATATTCCCCCACTGATGCATATAATATTTCTTGTAGCCAAAAGATGCCTGCTAAAAGGATGGATTGAAAGCAATATCCCCTCAATACACCATGTAACTCAGCAAATGAGAGTCTGTATGTATTCAGATAAAGTAGAAACGACAAAACATAAGAAACAAAGAACCTCAGGTTTTTTCAAACGATGGAGGCCATTTATAGAACAGTTGCCTGCAAGAGAGATAGGGGAACTGATGGAGAACTTCAGATATACTTCTTGGTATCTTACAGAAGATATTAAAGGTACTCTGGGAAGCTTGAAAGTGCATTGATGGAAGGAAATGAATAGAGGAAAGGAGAGGATGAAAGACCGGGGGAAGATAGTGGACAAGGAAGGGGCTTAAGTGAGGGCCAAGACAGTAGGGCGTTGAGTTCAAAGAGACAGGGATATAATAAAGGATAAGCTTACTAAGGTACAAGGTCTTTGATGTGCTCAAGAAAGGGAGACAGAATATAATAAAATGATGTTAACCCAAGGAACGACAAGACCTCAAATATTGCACTGTGTACGCTCCTGCGTGAGTTAAAGAAGACATCTGTCTGAATGTAAATAAAATGTTGTGTTGGAAGTGTATTATGATTGTATGAAAACCAATAAAAATGTTTTTCAAAAAAAAACAACAGTTAGTATGCAAAGTCCGGTATTGCATAGGTCAGGTCAGGTGGCAGACGATTACTCAAGGAAAGCAATGCTTTTTGGAATAAAAAATAGCTCCTTGTGTCGGGCGCTTCCGTGTAGCTACACGGGGCACCAGCTACACGGAAGCGCCCGACACAAGGAGCTATTTATTATTCCAAAAAACATGTTTGAAAACCACGTCGAGGAAACTCCAGCACAGGAGGCATCCACCGTGGGTCAGCTCCAGAGGCTAACACAGTGTACCGGAAAGTTCACCAGACGAGCAATAAAGTCAAGTTGTGCTGATGATCCTGCACAACTACATCAGGTGAGTCGATTACAACTTCACCATACAAAAAAATACCATCAGTACATACAAGATCACCCCAGAGGAGCGGCATCTCTCTTTTTTTGTTCCTTTTTTAAACCATCAAGGAAAGCAATGCAAGCGGACGGGGCAGGCGACACATGTCCGTCCTGGCGAACAGGCATTCGGTCAGGGCAAGCGGCAGACAGGGATGGTCAAGTTCAAGCATGGTCAGTAACAGTAAATACAATAGCATTTTCAGGATAGCAGAACTAGCATGCTAGATAAATAACCTAATTGCTCAGGCGTGAAGCAACCCTATTAAATCCAGTAAAGCTGGGTGAGCTGCTATAGGCATCAGGAGGAGAACCATTAGTAGAGCAGCGGTGGGGAAGGCCGCCAATACTGTGGGATGGAGAAGAGACGTGGCGCCGTCCAGAAGCCAGAAAACCCTGCGTAAGTGAACGGCAGCGGGAGCGGGCAGGCCATTACACAACCCATTGTTTACACTACACATTGATTTGTGTAATTCTTCATTTCCCCGGTGGTCGCGATCTAGTAAAATTATAATACTTACTAACAGTTTTAACCACAGATTACAACTGATTGCTAAAGGTCCGAGCAGGGGGGACACTTTGTGATCAATTTATTGTCATAGGACCCATTAAACAAGTAGGGATTATTCTAAGTGGACAAAATCTTTGATGTGGTTTTAATGAATAATTTAATGTCTGTGTAGAATGGATTGAATGGGTTTTTTCTTTACAGTTAAACTAGGATGGGGCATTAAAAGAGACCTACCAGGGGAACATTTTTGAAAAGGCCCGTTAGTGTACATTAAAAATGTGAAAATTTGTTAATTCATTTCTTAATTTCTTTCTTCTATACTGAGATATAATTGATTCAATTTTTAGACCCAAAGCCTGAAGCTGCACTACTGAGGTTCTGATGTCATATGTGTGTACATGAGGGAAAACACTATTTCAGGCTATTATATAACTTGTATATGACATTTTGTTTAGTAGTTTTCCCCTTTACAGGCTCTATCTCTAATTTTCCGTTTTCTGTGAGACTGACTGAAGCCTAACGGCTATCAAGAAGAGAATCCTGCTCTCCTATCTCTATCATATATATAGAGGCAGCAGTAGAATGGATGACATTATACAGCAGTACAGACCAGTGTAGTTGAGAATCCAGGCCTAGGGTGACATAGAAAGTTTTACCAGGATGTGTGTGTGTTTCTATCTGCTCACCACTACCCTCTCTACAGTATAGACTTGTATGCAGTGTCTGTTGCTGACTCACTCTCTCTGCTCCCCTCTCCCCTCCCCATAGACTGTTATAGGCAGGCAGTGAAGTGACCCACCCCCCCCCACCTTCTGCAGCCCATCAATTCTGCTCTGTAACTAGGGACGGCCAATGCTTGACAACGGTAGGTGGACTAGATTACAGGAAGGGAGACACCTAGTGGCAGTAACTTCTTACAGAATGTACATGAATAAAACAACTAAAATGTAACAGTAAGTAATATACACAGATAAATAAGAGAAGCACCTCCAGCTCACCTTGATATGCAGATGTGTTTCTAGGAAGGTTCATGCACGGATCCTTGTGTCGGCACACATATAGACGAGACTAGAAAAAATGGGGTTGAATCCAGCACGGACAGTTGTTTTAAAATGGAAGAACTATTTCCAAGTTTAATTGGCCAGTATGTTTGGCAAGTTAAAATCAGGAGTAAAGAGCACGGTGTGACATCCTGATATAGTGGAGAAAAAATTGTGGTAGTGGTAGATAGAGAGCCTACGCGTTTCAGACGCTCCAAGCGTCCTTAGTCATGGCTGAAGCTCAGCCATGACTAAGGACGCTTGGAGCGTCTGAAACGCGTAGGCTCTCTATCTACCACTACCACAATTTTTTCTCCACTATATCAGGATGTCACACCGTGCTCTTTACTCCTGATTTTAACTTGCCAAACATACTGGCCAATTAAACTTGGAAATAGTTCTTCCATTTTAAAACAACTGTCCGTGCTGGATTCAACCCCATTTTTTCTAGTAACAGTAAGTAAATTACAAAGTTGATCTATATCAGGTATACTATTAGATTTAGCATAAGTTCTTTGAAAAGTTAGTGTCTATTTAAGGAATTTATTGTGCATGTAAGATTGTTTTAACAACCCACAGTGAACACTTGTTTTAAATTATTAATGCTAATAGAGAAAATGATTACAGATACGTCCAATAACTGTATTTTATGTTATCTGAACTTTCACACAGGACTAATCTGTTCCACTCTGCAGGTCTTGTTTTACTATGCAGATCTTGTTTTACCTCCCAGTTGTCATATCTATGGGTGTTGTCGGACTGCAGCCCCCTCCCCAAACTTTCTCAGGGGAAATGTGGATAGGCAATGTTTGATTGTTTCTGGCCACATGCTATTGTTTTTCCCAAGAAAAGCCTGTCTGCCCACACTCGTCTGACTCTCTCGGACTGACATAAACATGCACTTTTGGGCAATTTGAAAATACATGTTTATGTTAAAACCTTTCTAAAAAGATCTTCTATAGTTGGACAATTCCTGTACACCTAACTACTATCTAATGTCAGTGGTATTAGAAAAAAATAGATAGATCAGTAATGGAATGCAAAGATTTATGCTCTACAAGAAGGATTGCTGTATATACATAAGTATTCGCTGTCTATCCCCTGTAAGTTTTAATAGCTTAGGCCTCTTCATAAACACAGGTCTGCTTTATAAACAGACATACAGCGACACAACCGACACACTACAAAAGTACTATAAAAAGAATAAGGTCGTCTTTGAACATCATTTTACAATTTCTACGTAACATAAAATGTTTAGTAACTATGTAAAAGTATGCACAAATCCTGTATTATGCTCCAGAGCTATATTCCCAATTCTGCTGGTTGTCAGTGGAAACAGTCAACAAGTTTGTTATCAGACACATCCTTAAAGGGTTGTCTACCTTCTGACAACTGACGACCTATCCACCAGATAGTTCATCAGTATATAATCGGTGCGGGTCCGACACTCGGACCCTGCACTGATAAGCCGCTCCGGTGGTTTGCGGGCATCAAATGTTATGGCACATAATGCTATGCACGGAGCCCGGAAGCAGTTGGCTCTGTACATAGCATAGCGGCCGTGCTACAGAACTGCAGGTCTGCTCCTATTCACTTGAATAGGAGCAGTTCTGCAATACGGCAGCTCGGCCTCTATTCCGTGGCCAGAGGTAAGTGCTTCCGGCTTGTACGTCCGTTGCCGGACCTGCTGATCTATGCAGGGTTCAGGTGTGGGACCCCCAGAAATAATGTACTGATGACCTATCCGGTGGATAACTCATCAGTTGTCAGAAGGTGGAAAACCCCTTTAACAAGTTGGACGACCACTCTTAAAGAGAAATAACAATGCTGGAGCATTTTTTAGAACACTGTGTTGTGCCGTTCCTCTGTTACCCCGTTTTTAAATGCACGAATACATTGACAACTGGATGTTACCATTCCCCTTGTCAAAGGGACTTGTCCCTGCACACTCTTACACTGTCCATTCAGTGCTGGCAATGTCAAACTATGGAGGGATACACCCTATTTACAAAGGGAATGATAACCCTCTCCTATTGTCCATTTATTTATACATTTTAGGAAGCACTAACAGAGGAACGTCACAACACAGAGTTCTAAGAAATCACTACACCACTTTTTTTCCCTTGACAGCTCATTCGGTTGACTTTGATATAATGTGCGTTGCCAATTTTTTGTTTGCCGCTGATTATTATACAATCCTCTTGCAAAGATGATGCTTGGAAATTTCAGCTCTGAATCCTGCAGAATTATGAATGCAGTTCTATACTATAATATGTGATATTATATATCTATTGCTAGGTAAGATTGGCCACACGGTAATTGACACAATATCCTTAGAAGAAGTTTTCCAATAAAGTTTCACGTCGGGCCGTGTAAAAGGACCCTAAGTCAGTGCATAAGAAACACCAGTATACAGTGAGCAGATAACATCTCTATACATAATGTAAAAAGAAATGTAAAGGTGAGCAGGAATCATCTCATGAAACCTGGTTAAGACTTGATGTTACTTTTCAGAACAAATAATTTCCTAAATGTCAATTTCCCAATATATTTTATTATGAGAGATGTGCCTGTTAGCTGTGGGGCCAGAAATGTACATAGAGGTTAGGGGATCCCATAGCAAAGATTAAAATGAGACCCCCACCTGATGATACTTAACTCAACCACATCCCTAACCACCTGGGACCGGAAGACTTGCATCTTATTTGCTCCCATCTGCTTTTCATGATCCTTGGATAATTCCCCACATCCTTCTTTGTAGGATCCATGGAGAGGGAATCCCTGCACAGATTCTTATCACCCATTAAAATAAAAGATGCAGCCAACCTGGCCTTGGCCTTTACTTTCCAGGGGCTCCATAGCAGCCACATTGTCTACTGCTATGTCGCATATTCCCTTGTAGAGCTTGCATTACCATGGGCAGTGCCCTGTGCAGTACCGTCTGTTGGCGCCCTTCCTTTATGGTGTACTTTCATACAGTCTACAAATAGCCATACCGTAAAGTGCTACATACATATATGGTGCCTCACATTTTTATAAAGTTGCATAAGAAATTAGGATATACAATGCCGTTACCACCAGACACTGCAGACTAAATATAATTTATAGCATCTAAAGGCCCATAATACAGGCCAATAGTCAGGCAAACGAACGTTCACAGAGCAACGATCCGCCGATGAACGAACAAACGCTTATCTTTTATGCAGCCGAAAATATTATCGTTGTCGGCAGCACAACTCCTCGTGTAAAAAAGGGATATGTGCTGCCGACATCATAGAAATGTATGGGAACGAGAAATCGTAGTAAAAAAAGAGTGCTCGCATACATAGCTCCTTGTGAAAGCAGCAAACGAGCGATGATCAATGAGCCGTCTCGTTGATCGGCGCTCGTTTACACGGCCCACGTCGGGCCGTGTAAGAGGACCCTAATTCAGTGCTCAAGAAACACCAGCATACAGTAAGGAGATAACATCACCATACATAAAGTAATCTAATAACCGTGTTATAAAATTTAAATAATACTGCCATACAATTTGTATTAAGATTTGTGGCGATCAACACTTGGGTGCCAGGCCATCATTGGCATCCCCTTTAGCAGGAATGGCTGATGTGTTCCTTGCGACCAGTCCTGTGCCCTTGTATGGGACAAATCCTAAACTACAGTAAGTGAATAAAAATTCCCTGAAACGTTGCTGCTATCTTTCATATTGAGGCAGAATATATAAATTTAGCAATTAAGGAATAAGAAATATGCTGATAAAATTGTTAAAATATGTTGAAATGTGCCATGACACTTGCGGATGAAAGTTTGCTAGAGCCCTTTAAATAATATCTGCACACACTAGACATATAGGAATGTCTAAGGTATTGAAGGACTACAGGGTGCTTGGATAACTCCACCTAATCCCCCCAGATGCCATTAAAACCTTTTCCGGGTTCAATTGCCAAAGATTACTGTGTCTGCATGAAAAGAATGAATGCAATGACCATGTAAGTGGCACAGACGTTTTTGCCGTTAATTAAAGTTAAAATGTAAAGGTCGGGTTTAGTGCAATTTTTCAAGCACTATTCAGAGTTGCTGATTTTCTGAGGCTGCTAGTTCTCCGTGAACATAATGGCACTTTGAGGAGCCGTGATGCTTTGAACTTGTAGGGAAAGACACTATTGTCTGTGTTCACTGAAATGTCATTACTCTTCCTGTACTTCAGAACCCAGGACAAACAGCTCATAGAACAGGGTGCTTAGGGTGACACTACTGGATTAATGATAATGAGGTTTACTATGAGTGGCTAGCAATTACCAAGAAATATTCCATCTGTTGCGGACAAGTGAAAAATAATGTGTCTTTCTAAATTTGCTTTCTATTAATACACACTTTGGCCCAAGTTTGTTCCTCATTACAGAGAATTTAGTATGTATAACATATGTTTATATAATTGTTTAGCGGTAAATTAATAACTTAGCTGTAATACAATGGAATTTTTTTAAGTGGGAAGTAGTGTGCTGCCACCTAGCGTGACAATGTTTGTGAAAAATGGACATAAATTTTTCTCTGATCCAAAAGGATAAAGTTACATTAAGAGAGCTATTTGATTTTCTTCTTAGAATTATTATTATTATTATTATTATTATTATTATTATTATTATTATTATTATTATTATTAATATTATTATTATTATTATTATTATTATTATTATAAACTCTTACTCTAGACCTCACAATGATAAAGTGGATAGTCATAGAATTACTGAAGACATCACATGATTAAAGTGATTATTTAGTGGGAGGCAGGGCAGGGGCATACATGGAGCAAAGAGGGTCCATAGCAAAAATAACTATAATGGCGATCCCTGCTGGAACTTGATCAATGCCATTACAACCTTCCATCCCAGTACAAGAGGGACCAGAGTGCAGAGTGACATGAACCACCGGATGTTTCCTCTTCACTCATTTATTAAAGTTTTCTGTGATTGTTTAGAGCACGATTCAGCAACCTGTGGCACAAGTGCCTCAGCCGGTAGGTGGGGCATGGTTTGCCGGCTCACTTTCCTCTCCCAGTATCCCGCGCCATTGAGTGCTTGGTGGCACTGAATACAGGGAGAGAGAGCTTCATTATGAAGCTTCATTATGCACTTGGCGGTGCTTATCACCAGGAGAGAACAGTGCTCTCTCTGCTAGTATTCAGCGCTCCTAAGCTGGTGTTCAGCAGCCGCGGTCTCTCCAATGTGCACCCCCTTTTTCAGCTGGTGTTCAGTCGCCTCATATGCACCTCAAACGGATCATCTTGCAAAGAAAGCCAGGGACAATGGTTACACCGAAATGTAAGTTTAATTAAGTGATTAATTGTTTTATGTCACATACGTGGTAACACATGTTAAATGACCTTCAGGTTTGCATGGCACACTGAGTTCTTCAATTATGAGTTGTGAGTTGTTGTTTTTTACTGACACGCCATACAAAACAGTTTGCCTACCTCTGGTTTAGAGGGCGAGTTCTGGGCAGGTTTACACAGTTCACACAAAAGAGAAATGGGGTTAAACTGAGCTTGGCCCTCTTTTCTCATGGATCCCTGAGATCTTATGATATGCCTTGGAACTATGACTACTTGATCCATGCAACAAGGGCACATCATGAGGCCTGGGGAATAAAAGCAAGGGCCTAATTCACAAATGGGCTACCATAAACCTGCAGTATATTCTTTGCAGGGCACTAACAATTAATTTGACTAAATTGCGGTTCTATGCAATGAAATTGGTCCTAGAGTGTTGTGTATGCATTCCTAAAGAGAACCTTTCACCTATACAGCATGTAATCGGCAGGGCCTGCACAAACCCTGGGACACTTTAAATTTTTTTCTACCCTCCTCTGTTATTTAGATATCGGTGCCATTATATTTGGCGCCCGATATTTAAATAACCCCATGAACTGTCAATGGCAAGGGGGCGTGTAACATGGCTGTGACACTGTCCAATCAGCTACAGACAGTGTCGCAGCAATTGCCATTACACGCCCCATTGACAGTTCAGGGGGTTATTTAAATATCGGGCACCAAATATAACGGCACCGATATCTAAATAACGGAGGAGGGTAGAAAAAAAATGTAAAGTGCCCCCAGGGTTTGTGCAGCCCGGCCCATTACATTCTGCACATCTATGGGCAGGTGAAAGGTTCTCTTTAAGATTGGGAGCACCACTGGGAAAAGGAACATATGTTATGCGGAATATTTTGCATTATATTATGAGTTAAGAAATTTATTAGGCAAATTGTAGACAAGAATTTATAGCAGGAATATCTATACTCTCTGCATCCCAGCACACACAGCAGGGTTACCTCCATGAAACATTACGTCACCATTGTATTTCTGCCATCCAGATGCAGCCGGATAAATGATGAGAGGGAACGTAGCATGCATCACACAAAGCAGAGATAAACGGCCCTGGGACATGTTTGTTTTTTATTGCACATAAGAAGTTCCATGCTTCTCTAAAAAGTCAAACTAAAGTGTAAAAAAAGTCAAAAAATAAGTTGTAAAATAAAGTTTAAAGTAATAAAATAAAACACAATCACTGCGTCTGTAACAGCCTTAACTATAAAAATATTATATTATTTATTCCGCCCAGTAAATGGTATAAAAAAAACCCCGTAAAAAACAATACCAGAATTTCAGTTTTTAGGTCACTATGCCCTACAAAAATTGGAATAAAAAGTGATCAAAAAGCTGCATGTATCCAAAAATGGTACCTATAGAAAAAATAGCTTGTCTCACAAAAAACAAGCCCTCATACAGCTCCATCTATAAAAAAATTAAAACGTTATGGGTCTCACAACATGGCGACAGAAAAAATACATTATTTTTAACAAAAGTAATTTTATTTAGCAAAAAGTTGTAAAACATAAAAGTGGTATAAATTTGGTATCGCCAGAATCGTACTGACCCACAGAATAAAGTTAACATGTAATTTATAACGCATTGTGAACGCTGTATTAAAAAAAAACTAAAAAACGATGCCAGAATTGCTGTTTTTTGGTCACATTGCCTCCCAAAAAATAGGATAAAAGTGATCAAAAGTGATCATGTACCCCAAAATGGTACCAATAATAACTAGCTAAATAATAATAGCAAAAAAACAGCCCTCCTGCCACTACGTCTATGAAAAAATTTAATTAGTTAAGGCGCCAATAAGTCAGGAAATAAAAAATATGCAATTGTGCCGGCCCAAGGGGAACATTTCTTCTGTCTCAAGAGGCGATATATCAAGGCCCCAAAACTAGGGTACCAGGAAGGGTAGGGCCCAAACATATCTGCTGGAAGCGAGGGTGCCCGTATTATATCAGGAAACACTTCCCAGCCAAATTCCCCAAACTGCAACGGTGCAGAGTGTGGACCAAAAGGGGGATAAGGAAGGACATTTATCAGTGCGACACTGGCCAACGCAGAAAGGATTGCTTCACAGTGTAACAATTAATTTATGGATTATTTTATTGTTTTTTTTTACCCCATTATTACACCACCTGACTATGCCCCTGATGTTCTCTGCCCAGCTTACATGCACCCCCACATTATAAACTGAAATACCAGTAAAAATCCAAACAAAACTTCTACCAAGCAAAATCCGCCCTCCAAAAGCCAAATGGCGCTCCTTACCTTCCAAACCCAACAGCGTGCCCAAACAGCTGTTTACTTCCACATAAATGCCATCACCATACCCGGGAGAACCATTTTAAACATTTTTTGGGTATGTGTCTCCAGTGGCACAAGTTGGGCACGACATATTTGAAATGGCATATTGTCATGAACAAATACACAGTAAAAAGTGAAGTCCCTGTTCTTCCCAAACCTCTGTCCCTACCTACTTGTATGACCCGACCTAAATGACGTCGCACAACTGGGCGGCGTTCCCTATACTAGTACAAGTGAAACCGACAAACAGATAAGACAGAGACAGTACGAAATAACAAAGGGTCACCTGGGAAGTACACGGAGGGAGAGGCAGGGCAACTGCGCCGCGGACAAGTCCGGGCACAAAAGGTGGAGTCAGGCAGACAGGGTCAAACCGGGAGAGTGCGGGAAAAACAAAAGTCAGAAGGCAAAGAAAAGTCAGGAGTCCAGCCGAGGTCAGGTCACAAGAAGTCAAAAAGTAAATCGCTCAGGGGAGTCTGAAACAAGGGAAAGCACAAGGCAAGGAAACACTAATTACAGACAAAGGCCAACTATCCCAGGCTGAACTAATTAAGGAGTAAGGAGAGGGCGGGAGCTCAGGAACATCAGCCAGGCTTTGATTGGCCTGATGCTCCTGAGCTCCTATTGGCTGCAGACTGCCTCAGTCTGCCAGGCCGGGCGATGCCCGAGCGAGTAACTTTCGATGTCCTGGAGACCGAGGGAGCCGCAAGCAGAGAGTACGTGACAGTACCCTCCCCTTTTACGAGGGGCCACTGGACCCTCAACCCAGGAACCAGGTTTATTCTGTCTACTGGGGGACCCCCAAGATTTGGCATCTTCCTTATTTCCCACTAGTCCCCAACGCTCCTCTGTCCACGCTTTCTTTTCCGCCCTGGGACATCTCTAGGACGAACCCGACAGGACAGCGTTCGCTAAAACTCAGTTAGGGGGACTTCATCATTGTAAGAGGCCGGTAGAGGAGTACTGCTCTGAGTTTAGGAAGTGGTCTGTAATTCTGTCATGAACAAATACACAGTAAACAGTGAAGTCCCTGTTCTTCCCAAACCTCTGTCCCTACCTACTTGTACGACCCGACCTAAATGACGGCGCACAACTGGGCGGCGTTCCCTATACTGGTACAAGTGAAACCGACAAACAGATAAGACAGAGACAGTACGAAATAACAAAGGGTTACCTGGGAAGTACACGGAGGGAGAGGCAGGGCAATTGCACTGCGGACAAGTCCGGGCGCAAAAGCCGGAGTCAGGCAGGTAGGGTCAAACCGGGAGAGTGCGGAAAAAACAAAAGTCAGAAGGCAAAGAAAAGTCAGGAGTCCAGCCGAGGTCAGGTCAGAAGAAGTCAAAAAGCAAGTCGCTCAGGGGAGTCTGAAACAAGGGAAAGCACCAGGCAAGGAAACACTAATTACAGACAAAGGCCAACTATCCCAGGCTGAACTAAATAAGGAGAGGGCGGGAGCTCAGGAACATCAGCCAGGCTTTGATTGGCCTGATGCTCATGAGCTCCTATTGGCTACAGACTGCCTAAGTCTGCCAGGCCGGGCGACGCCCGAGCGAGTAACTTTCGATCTCCTGGAGACTGAGGGAGCCGCAGGCAGAGAGTACGTGACACATATCTAGGGA
Source organism: Rhinoderma darwinii (assembly GCF_050947455.1). Taxonomy (NCBI): domain Eukaryota; kingdom Metazoa; phylum Chordata; class Amphibia; order Anura; family Rhinodermatidae; genus Rhinoderma; species Rhinoderma darwinii. Next base: position 22,655,481 of record NC_134694.1, on the reverse strand, counting down.
AAAATGTGACTGTTTACTTTGCACCATCTTCAGCACAATCATTTATGGAAAAGACCTGTGGGGTGAAAATGCTCACTAAACCCCTTATAAAATGCATTGAGGGGTGTAGTTTCCAAAATGGGGTCACTTCTAAGGGGTTTCTTTTATTATTTCACATCAGAGCCTCTGCAATTGTGAACCAATACTTTGTAAATTGCCAAATTAGGCCTCAACTTCGCATGGTGCTCTTTAACTTCTGAGACCTGTCGAATGTCCAGGCAAAAGGTTAGGGCCACATGTAGGGTGATTCTAAAACCGGGAAACACAGTATAATAATTAAAGAGCGGTGGCATAAACTGGGCAACTTATTTTGGCATATCTATGGAAAAAATCCCATTTTCACTCTGCAACATCGAATGCACGCTAATTTCTGCAAAACACCTGCGGGGTTTACATGCCCACTACACCCCTAGGTGAATACCTTGAGGGGTGTGGTTTCCAAAATGGGGTCACTTCTGGGAGGTTTCCACTGTTTTTGTCCCACAGGGGCTTTGCAAATGCGACATAGCGACCAGAAACCAATCCAGCAAAATCTGCACTCCAAAAGCCAAATGGCGCTCCTTCCCTTCTGAGCCCTCCTGTGTGCCCAAACAGCAGTTTATAACCACATATGGTGTATTTCCGTAATTGGGAGGAATTGCTTTAAAAATGCTGGGGTGCTTTTTTCCTTTATTTATTGAGAAAATGAAAGATTTTGAGCTAAAGCTACGTCTCATTGAAGAAAAAGGATTGTTTTTATTTTCACTACCCAATTCTAATAAGTTCTATGAAACACCTGTGTGGGTCAAAATGCTCACTACACCCCTAGATGAATTCCTCAAGGGGTGTCGTTTCCTAAATGGAGTCCCTTTTTGGGCGTTTTCACTGTTTTGTCCCCTCAGGGGCTTTGCAAATGTGACATGGAGTCCGCAAACCATTCCTGCTAAGTTTGAGCTCCAAAAGCCAAATGGTGCTCTCTCCATTCTAAGCGCTGCGGTGCTTCCAAACAGCCGTTTATGACCACACGTGGGGTATTGTTTTACTCTAGAGAAATTGCTTTACAAATGTTGCAGTGCTTTTTCTCCTTTAGTAGTTGTGGAAATGAGAAAAAATTTGCTAAACCTACATTTTTTCTAAAAAAATTTAGATTTTCATTTTCACGGCCTACTTCCAATAATTTCTGCAAAAAACCTGTGGAGTCAAAATGCTCACTTTACCCCTAGATGATTTCATCAAGGGGTGTAGTTTCCAAAATGGGGTCACTTGTGCGGATTTCCACTGTTTTGGTACCGCAGGAGACCTTCAAACCTGACATGGTGCCTAAAATATATTCTAATAAAAAGGAGGCCCAAAATCCACTAGGTGCTCCTTTGCTTCTGAGGCCTGTGCTTCAGTCCATAAGCACACTAGGGCCACATGTGGGATATTTCCTAAATCTTCAGAACCTGGACAATAAGCATTGAAATGCATTTATCTGGTAATACTTTTGGAGTTCCAAAAAAAATGGATTGAAAATTAATTTCTGCAAAAAAAAATGAAATTTGTAGATTTCACCTCCACTTTGCTTTAATTCCTGTGAAATGTTTAAAGACTTAAGAAACTTTCTAAATGCTGTTTTGAATACTTTGAGGGGTGATGTTTTTAAAATGGGGTGACTTATTGGGGGTTTCTAATTTATAAGGCCCTCAAAGCCACTTCACAACTGAACTGGCCCCTGTAAAAATAGCTTTTTGAAATTTTCTTGAAAATGAGGGAAATTGCTGCTAAAGTTCTAAGCCTTGTAACGTCCTAGAAAAATAAAAGGATGTTCAGAAAAACGATGCCAATCTAAAGTAGACATATGGGGGATGTTAATTAGCAACAATTTTGTGCGGTATAACTGCCTGTCTTACAAGCAGATACATATAAATTTAGAAAACTGCTAATTTTTGCAATTTTCCGCTACATTTTGGTGTTTTTCACAATTAAATACTGAATGTATCTAACTAATTTTGGCAGTAACATAAAGTCCAATGTGTCATGAGAAAACAATCTCAGAATCGCTTGGATAGGTAAAAGCATTCCGAAGTTATTACCACATAAAGTCAAACATGTCAGAATTGAAAAATGAGGGAATGTCAGGAAGGTAAAAAGTGGCCAAAGCGAGAAAGGATTAAACTACTACCTATTTTGTTTGCAAAACTAGCAGATTACAGGGCACTATTTATAGCAGTCTATGTTCTGCCTATGGCACAGCAGCTACCATGCCCTTGTATTCAGATTTTAATGAGCGGGCCCTAATGGAAGAAAATTATACCATGCTACTTTACTGTGGGTCTAATAAGACCAAAGAATACAATAACGGGACTGTACTTTTTATAAGTGCTTTTTATTGCAAAACGTAGGCAGTATAAACTATCATTGTAATCATTTTAAATAAACATCAAAAAATCTAATTCAATCCTAGTTTCCTAGTGTCTGAGGGTCAGTTTTTAGTTTTTTTTTATAATTTATGCATAAAACACAAGGAGTTTTGCATGTTTTGTGTGAACAATTTCCTCTACCAGGCCAAGTAGATTTATCTCTGGGGATATCCCAGTCAAATAATAAAATGACTCACTATTAAATTCATGAATCTGCCTCCAAAACCAAGTATGTGGGGCCCGTCCATAAAATCGGAAGAAAGTCCATCACCCAGCGCCACATTTACAGAATTGCATTTCAGCAAGGAAGTCCTTGGTATGAAAACTAAGCCCCTGGCAATTTTTAAAGCTAGCCTGTTGGTAGGAGGCTATTTCCTCCATGTGCTCATCAAAAAGTTCCCATCATACCTAGGAGCTTCTTTTAAAAAAGTCCAGAGTCTAGTGAATAGATTTAGAGTCGCCTGCCAATAGGGACTCCATCTTCTCTAACCACCTCCCTAGCTTTTAGTAGTTATGCCCAGGATATTGGTAAATAATAGGGCCTAGCTAGTGCAAAGAGTAGAAGGTCACATGGCAGCCCGGCCAGGTTCCCTTTAGGTAGCAGAAAATAGGGGAATCTTCAATAATCACTAAAAGTCATGGGCTTTTTATAAAGCTGTTGCCTCCGGTTCAAAGGAACTGAGAGAGACAGGAGCACGTGGTTCCTTATTCTCATCAGCGTGATATCTCTCCATAAATCCACCCTTATAAGAGGACCACCCCTTGTCTAAAGCAGATTTTTCTTTGACAGATTTGCAATTCTTCTATTTTATGTGTATAGTGATTTCTTCTATGAGGGGACCACGCCATAAAAGATGATTTTTTTACTGCGATTTTGGGTGGTTGTCTCAAAGAGAGTTCACTGTATGTGTACTATAAGTTTAATGAGAGGAAAGTACACCCTGCCATTGTGCTCTAATTACAATGATAGCATAATAAACCCGGATTATGTAATCCAATAAGTAGAGAGCACAACAACCAATTTATATTTACCGTCCAGTAAAGTAAATAACACCAAGCCACAGACCAATTATAGGAAAGTACACCATACCACACCACTGTCCGCTATGAAATTTCATAAGCCCCATCAAAGATCTCTCAGTAAAGAATGTTGTAAATTTTGCCTGAACTGGGGAACAATTCTCCTGACGCCAGAAGTACAATCCGGTTTCTTTCACGGACAACCTAATACCCAGGACTGAAATTATAGCTCCAGAATATAGAGCTCTGTAGGGCGTAACATCCGAACTTAGTGATCTTTTGACAAATTCCAGACCAAAAAAATAAGATTGATTTCTGTAAGATTAAAGGTGAATGAAAAATAATTTTTTGAAAGTGACACAATACACTAGGATGACGCAATTTCTAGTATATTTGTTATGGTTAGCAAAAAAACACACATTAATAGTATTTCACCGCCTGTCTCTTGATTCAAGGCAGACGTTTCACATTAAATTTCTAAATCTTCCCAGATTAACCAAAAGCTAACTTTATCCCTGTCATATAAAAAAGTTGACCTTTGATGTGTAGGTAATAACTCAGTAAAGCTTAATTCTGAGATGGATGAAATGGGAAGGGGCATGATCTGTTTTAGCACAAAAACACGTTTTTTAGAAATACTTAAGTGGTGACATCAGAGACACGTGCTGAAGTCTCTTTACAGTAAGCATTAGGGAACGTCCAGAGGGCACTTGCGGCGCGTGCCAATTAAAACTTCAGTTTCTCGCTTGTGCTGCTACTAAAATCCTACTAAACAGCTGTAACGTCTATGGCCGCGGTCCGTCGTTCTAATTTACCCCTCGACGACCGTGGCCATGGACATCCTGCTGCTATGCTGCATCGTCCCCCTGTGAGGCGCCGGCACTCACTTCCGGGTATCGAGACTGTCTCATCATCATTAACTCACATGTTTTCCTGGACTATAAGAAGGCCACTGCCCTACTGATCCTCGCCTGAGCGTTGTTGTTTCCCAAAGTTTTCTTGCAAATGGTCTCCTAAGTGTCTTCCAGCTCCCAGTGTTCCCCGTACCTGTATCCTGTATCCCGTGCTATCCAGTACTATCCTGGTCTGCTGCCGTGCTGAGCTGTCGTGTTGTGCTGCACTCCACGCCTGTCCTGCTACTCCCGCCTGACGTCTGCCTGCTGCCTGGTCCCAGCCGAGCCTGCCGTGCTACTTTCTACATTGCCTCAGGTACCCTTTCTGGACTATAGACTTTGTACTCTACCTGTTTGGCCAGCTGCCATCTCGCTACGCGGTACGGCCCAGTGGGTCCACACCCCGCATTGTGACAACAGCTTTCCAGGGCTCCTATCTAGCACAGTAAGCAGTTTTGCAGTGTCAAAACTGTTGACAGACTCCCTTTAAGTATAAAAGCTAACGCAAAAAGTAAAGCTGTTGCCCATAGCAACAAACCAGATTCCAAATAATTTTATATTATGCAGGCTATAAAAAAAAATAATCTTATTGGTTGCTTTGAATAGCATTTTGCCTGCACCCATTTCCATATATGAGGCCCTGCATTGGGGCAATTGTAAGAGATCATTTGTAAAGTCAATGTTTTATGACATGACAAAAATCCCTAATTGGTGGTGGTCCAGTCACTTATAATGTGTGCCCTATGGACATGTCTTAAAACACTAACTTTGGAAACGTCTCTTTATAGGGATGTCTCATAAAGAGAACCCCTATTCATTTCCCCCTTCATGAAATTATAGAGGGGGGTTCGCACCTTGTCGGACCCAGCCTGTCTATGTAATACATTCAGTTGCCATGTACTGCTACATTTCTCCTGCAGCACCCCTAATCAGCTGAACCTGCAAATTTCAGGGAGTTTGGCCAACAATCTATGTATGGGGCAGCCCGACAGCCCCCCAACAGCAGACATCAGGGTAGAGAAGGATCAGGCATGCTAGTTGTTAGGTTGTTGTCTGGCAGCAACTGATTACTCTAACCCCATTGAAATAAACATGCACACACTGTCAAACCCCTGGAAAGTCATCCAACAACTATCTAATTTTGTATGAATGGCTTTAAAAAGACAATTTGTGCTATTATTCTACAGTCTTTACCTAAGTCTCTTACAATAACGTGTGCGTCTGTGTATGCCAGTGTGTTTCTGTGTGGACGTTGACATGATTAACCATCACTATTATGAGCACATCTGACCAAGTTGGGACCCAAGGTAAGATACTCTGTAAAGTTGACTATGTTGGCCAAACAAGAGACTTTGTTATTGTATAGTATATCGGATCAAAACCTTGCATGTTTAGTAGGTGAAGTGTGTGCGTGCAACCACAATTTGCAAAGAGAGTCTCGTAGTCATCAATTCCTTTTCGCAAATTCTTCATTTTTGGCCCTCACATTTCAAAGTCTCTACTATGTTGGTTATAATCCCAGGGCCCTCAGGGACTTCTGTCTGCACTTTACACCCATCTTTTATCAGCCATGGTTAACTCATCCTCTCTTCCTGTAGAGTATAAATGGAAATTATTGATTCTAGATCTCCAACTGGATGATTGGAATGAGGTTCTAGAATCACACGTTCATGTGTCTCCCTTAGGGTCCTTTTACACCTGCCCATTTTGGCCGTAACAACGAGCGCCGATCAACAAGACAACTCGTTGATCACGGTTCGTTTGCTCCTTTCACAAGCAGCTATTATATGTATGGGGACGAGCGCACGTTACTAGGATCACTCATCCCCATGTATTTATATCATGTTGGCAGCACATCTCCCTGTTTACACAGGGAGATGTTCCCAGACAACGACATTTTCCGCTGCAGAAACTATACGATCAGCCGATGAACGAACGTTTGCTCATTCATCGGCTGATCATTGCCCTGTTTACACAGGGCAATGAATGGGAACGAGCGTTCTGTGAACACTCGTTTGACAGATAATTGGCCAGTGTAAAAGGGTCCTTAACGAACAATAAAATGGTCCATTTATATATTATACATCAATCTTACTTAACCCCTCCTTGATAATTTCGTATGTGTAGACTGCCCATCTCAGAATGTTTGCGATATAAAACCACTGAGGCTGATTTTAATATGGACTTGTGCCCCCATACAATCATACTGGTCAGAGATAGTTTCTCTCCTGTCTTCTTAACTACATGTGCTGGTACCTTTACACCCTAATTTGTATGTTTGGTATACTAGGCAAATAACTATGGCAGCACCATGTTACAATTTTTTTGAGAGAAACTTTATTTTTGGCAAGGAAAACAATAGCCCTTCAATGGATGAATGAACATCTTCCAAATGGTAAACAGTACATTTGTTTAGTTAATTCTGTAATTCCATATGAAAAACTAGTATATAAAAACCATGGTTGCCCAAAAAAATTCTGTAAAGTCTGGAATATTTGGAATGACTCTCCTTTGACTGTCAGCACGGTAGATGAATCTTGATAGGATACTCTTGGTCCATGATCTCTTCTCGCAGGTACATCCCGAAATGAAACAAAGTAACAGCACAAAAGAAAAAAGGATAGGTCCCTTTCTTTATTGTTATTTTTGTTGTTGTTTTTATTATTGTTAATTTTTTTAATCTTTTTTTTTGCATAACTGATCATGATCATCTCTGAAATGCATATTGCAAACTTCACAGTACAGATATATGTTTGTATTCTTTATGCTATTTGCTTTCCTGTATGAAGCCTTGTTCTACTTTATGGAAGAGCTCTATGTTAGATGATCTATGACATGTTTTGTATCCGTTCATGGCAAGAAGTCAATAAAAAAAAGAGTTTAACATTTTTTGGGGTGTATAATCAATATAGACAGTAAATCTGGTGCTATATGAGACATACAAAGGCATATATTTGGTCAAGCAGGGGCTTATATAGATTTCAACTGTAAGAGAGCATCCTAAAGCACAGTAGAGTGCATTAGAGCTCTGTGAAATATGTAGATATATAATATATAAACGACAATAAATAAACACATATATCATTATCGATTGCTAATTATATTGTAACATTATTATCTGCCTATCTTGAATTTCCTATTTGGCTTCAATACGTGAAAAAAAGAAGTAAACAATGAAGAACTTGTAAAGAATATAACAGGGGGTCCATTGTTCATGAGAACTGTATTATAGGTTACAAAGATGACTAAAATATATAATTTTGGCATCTAACAACGCTCGAAGACTGCGGAAATGTACTGGACATACAAAATAGACCTTTAATTATTTTAACACATGTGCAACAAACAGCTGTATAAACCATAATAAAGTTTTGCAAAAGTTTGGACGTTTATTGTTCCCTGATAAATTTGCAAATAATATGCCAGTGACAATTATCAGGAGCCTTTTGACCTTCTGAAAGTGTCATTATTTCACAGGGATCAGAGGTCAGAAGTTTAGCTTCTGTTTTATAAAGAAATTGTCTTGTATTACAGGGGAAGAACAAGGACTCTCTATGAAACAAGGAGACAGTTGGAGAAATTTCTTCTAGAACAACAAATTACTGTTTTTATTTTTAAGTACAGATGTAGCAAAGTTTAATTTGACTCTGATAACTTACTGCAGCATGATATCACACAACAAAAGCCATTGAAAAGCCATTGAAAAAGGACCCTGATCGGGACCTTCCAATATTAGCCAGTATAAAGATCTAGCGGACTCGCTGAACAGTTCCCTGACAAAAACAATTGATTGTGGTGAGACCAATCATTGGGACCCTGTGATGTACTATTTTTTTTTAAACCTTGCTCAATAAAAAGATTGGCTAATTCTCTGATTCAGTGTTAATAGTTAAAATGCTCAATTTTGGAACGAAAGTGATATTACCGATAGTTCGCCTTCCCTTCAAATTGCAATCCTAGAAAAATGTATTTCAATCTGTAGTAGACTGCTTGCAAATTTTGTTAAGATGTTCTATCCTCCCAGCTGTCCTTAACTTCTAGGAACCTAGCTCAAGGGAGAAGGGTAACAATCACACGGACTTCCACTGGGGAAGTTTCCCTGAAATGGGTTCCGTTCCCATTTTTGGCAAATAAAAGTTTCTTTGGGATATTTTTTCCAACAATAGCACAACTCTTGTCCACTACTTGAATAGAGATAAGCTGTAATATCAATACGACCCATGGATAAGAGCCACGGTCAGGGATGGGATTCAAATTTTTAACAACAGGTTCTCTGCTTTGCCAACAAAGGAATACATGCAGGGGGGGTTGCGATGTTTCACTGTGTATTGCGCCATGGAAAGTTATTCTAATAATCAAAAAAAACAATTACAATATTCCAAATACACCCTATATTAAAGTGGACTCTAAATAAAGATATTCCCTGTCCATAATGTTTAACTGGATTATACACTATATATATATAATTACATAAGCGTACATACCTACCCATACTAATTACATTAAACCTATAAGCGCACATTCAATATTATAAGCGTGCTCAGACCATTTAGTTAGGTTGTGCACTGTGAAAAGGGTGGAGGACAGTGCGGTTTGTGCAGTATGCCATGAGAAATCTCCAGGGTAATGCACAGATGCGGTGCCAGAACAAAGCTCAGCACATATATGCAGTGCCAGAACCAAACTCAGTACATATATACAGCGCCAGAACGAAATTCAGTACATAAATATAGAACCAGAACCAAGCTCAGTATATATATATATATACATTTCCAGAACCAGGGGCGGATTAAGGGTACCACGGTCCCCTGGCACTTTTTCAAGCCTGCGACCCCCCCTCCCTCTGAACTCTGAAGACAGAACTCTGAAGATGCTGTGCCGTATATATTTGCAGATTTCTGTTTAGGCGGTCACAGATCTGGCACAGTTTTGAATTTGCTGTAAAAGCAGAATGAGCCATACAGAAGAGAATTAGCAGAATACTTTGAGACACTAAAGAGGTCGGGACCTTTATAACTTTTTCATTTTTACGTCAATGGAGTGACGTGTGAAGGATTATTTTTCTGCGGGAGGGGTTGTAGTTTTTATTGGCACCATTTAAAGAACCATATCATGGGTGAATTGGAAAAAACTGAGATTCCTCCACAGTTTTTTGGGTTTAGTATACTGTATATATTTACCTTCTCTTAAGGTAAAAGTAGATTTAACATCACTTTTACCTTAAGATAAGGTAAATATAGATACAAAAACAAGCTTAGTACAAATATACAGACCCAGAACCAAGCTTAGTACCTATATACAGCCCCAGAACCAAGCTCAGCACATAAATACAGCACCAGAACGAAGCTCAGCACATAAATACAACACCAGAACCAAGCTGAGTACATATATACAACACCAGAACAAAGCTCAATACATATATACAGCCCCAGAACCAAGCTCAGTACATATATACAGCACCGGAACAAAGCTCAGTACATAAATACAGTGCCAGAACCAAGCTCAGTACATATATACAGCACCAGAATCAAGCTCAGTACATATATATAACTCCAGAACCAAGCTCAGTACATATATACAGCACCAGAACAAAGCTCAGTATATATACAGCAGCAGAACCAAGCTCAATACATAAATACACAACCAGAAACAAGCTCAGTACATATATACAGCACCAGAACAAAGCTCAGTACATATATACAGCATCAGAACCATGCTCAGTATATAAATACAGCACCAGAACAAAGCTTAGTACATAAATACAGCACCAGAACAAAGCTCAGTACATATTTACAGCCCCAGAACCAAGCCCAGTACATAAATACAGCACCAGAACAAAGCTCAGTACATATATACAGCCCCAAAACCAAGCTCAGTACATATATACAGCACCAGAACAAATACAGTTCAGTACAGAGATCATTTACAAATTCAGTTTAACCCCTGCTGTATAAATTTGTACGGCATAAAATGACAGCTTCCAGTACAGCCTGAACAATGGTTAGGATATGTTGGGAGTTGCTGTTTAACAAAAAAAAGAATGCTACCATCCGTCATCTCGCTGAAGATCATACAGTGACTACAGTACTGATCAGTCACAGGGAGAATAAACATTGACATTGAGTGACTCACAGGTGACGTCTCAGATTTTTTTTTCGTTCTTTTTCTCTTTTCTTCTCCATCCTGTACAGACCTCTAGAATGACTTCTCCCGGGCACGGCCCATTTCTGCAGTTTGCAGCTCAGACGTCTTTGGCTCCTCACTTTTCCAAAATTTCCGCACCTATAAACGAAGATAAAATTCTCATGATGCCACACTCTATGCTTCTAATTATAATAGTATCATACACTGTGCCCCTGAATATAATAGTACTATACACTGTGCCCCTGAATATAATATACTATACACTGTGTCCTTGAATATAATAGCACTATACACTGTGCCCCTGAATACAATAGTACCATACACTGTGCCCTTGAATGTAATAGTACTATAACCTGCGTCCCTGAATATAATAGTATTATACAATTTGCCCCTGAATATAATACTACCATACACTGTGCCCCTGAATATAATAGTACTATACACTGCGCCCCTGAATATAATAGTATTATACACTGTGCCCATGAATTAAATTGTGTCAAACACTTTAAACTAAAACACGACACACTAACAATGCCCCCTGTAGATAGCGCCAGTCACAATACCCCCTGTAGATAGTGCCAGTTACAATGCCCTCTGTAGATAATGCCTCTTGTAGATGGCACCAGTCCCAATGCCCCCTGTAGATAGTGCCAGTCACAATGCCCCCTGTAGATAGTGCCAGTTACAATGCCCTCTGTAGATAATGCCCCCTGTAGATAGCGCCAGTTACAATGCACTCTGTAGATAATGCCCCTTGTAGATGGGGCCAGTCACAATGCCCTCTGTAGATAGTGCCAATTACAATTCCCTCTGTAGATAATGTCCCCTGTAGACAGCGCCAGTTACAATGCCCTCTGTAGATAATGCCCCCTGTAGATATTGCCCCCAACGCTGCCCAGAAAAAAAAACACTCTCACCTGTCCCCGTTCCCACGCCGTCCTCCAATGACGCAGGACTGGTCAGAGACCAGACAGCATCACCCAGCATAACAGCGCAGTCGGCATGATGATGTCATCACGCAGACTGTGTCATTAGTAAAGTGTTGAATGGGAGGAAGGGAACGGATAGTTCCCTGTCTCGCCGGCACTAAAGTAAGCTATTGTATCCGCATTCTAAGGACGCGGATACAATTGGGTGAGAGGTCCCGCTTCACCCCAGTTCTCTGAACCATCTGTAATTTTAACAGCCGGTTATGGGAGAACCTCGGCGAACTGAGCCCCCTTCCATCCTCGGGCCCCGGGGACTTGCCCAGATTGCCCTCATTATAATCCGCCCCTGGCCAGAACCAAACTCAGTACATAATTACAACACCAGAACCGAGCTCAGTATATAAATACAGCACCAGAACAAAGTTCAGTATATATATACAGCACCAGAACTAAGTTTAGTTATACAAACATCTCCTGAACAAGACTCAGTACATACATACAACACCAGAACCAAGCTCATACATATATACAGAACCCCAACCAAGCTCAGTACATAAATAAAACACCGAAACCAATCTCATACATATATACAGAACCACAACCAAGCTCAGTACATAAATACAACACCAGAACAAAGCTCAGTACAAATATACAGCACAAGCACAAATACAGCTCGGTCCAGAGATCATGTGCAAATTCAGTTGAACCCCTGCCATATAAGTTTGTACGACATACTGCAGCAACCAGTATGGCCTGAACAATGGTAAGGATATGCTGGGCGTTGCTGTTTCACAAAAAAAAAATACACCCATCATCTTGCTGCAGATCATACAGTGACTTCAGTGCTGATCAGTCCTGTGCTGATTCCTCCACAGTTTTTTGGGTTTAGTATACTGTATATATTTACCTTCTCTTAAGGTAAAAGTAGATTTAACATCACTTTTACCTTAAGATAAGGTAAATATAGATACAAAAACAAGCTTAGTACAAATATACAGACCCAGAACCAAGCTTAGTACCTATATACAGCCCCAGAACCAAGCTCAGCACATAAATACAGCACCAGAACGAAGCTCAGCACATAAATACAACACCAGAACCAAGCTGAGTACATATATACAACACCAGAACAAAGCTCAATACATATATACAGCCCCAGAACCAAGCTCAGTACATATATACAGCACCGGAACAAAGCTCAGTACATAAATACAGTGCCAGAACCAAGCTCAGTACATATATACAGCACCAGAATCAAGCTCAGTACATATATATAACTCCAGAACCAAGCTCAGTACATATATACAGCACCAGAACAAAGCTCAGTATATATACAGCAGCAGAACCAAGCTCAATACATAAATACACAACCAGAAACAAGCTCAGTACATATATACAGCACCAGAACAAAGCTCAGTACATATATACAGCATCAGAACCATGCTCAGTATATAAATACAGCACCAGAACAAAGCTTAGTACATAAATACAGCACCAGAACAAAGCTCAGTACATATTTACAGCCCCAGAACCAAGCCCAGTACATAAATACAGCACCAGAACAAAGCTCAGTACATATATACAGCCCCAAAACCAAGCTCAGTACATATATACAGCACCAGAACAAATACAGTTCAGTACAGAGATCATTTACAAATTCAGTTTAACCCCTGCTGTATAAATTTGTACGGCATAAAATGACAGCTTCCAGTACAGCCTGAACAATGGTTAGGATATGTTGGGAGTTGCTGTTTAACAAAAAAAAGAATGCTACCATCCGTCATCTCGCTGAAGATCATACAGTGACTACAGTACTGATCAGTCACAGGGAGAATAAACATTGACATTGAGTGACTCACAGGTGACGTCTCAGATTTTTTTTTCGTTCTTTTTCTCTTTTCTTCTCCATCCTGTACAGACCTCTAGAATGACTTCTCCCGGGCACGGCCCATTTCTGCAGTTTGCAGCTCAGACGTCTTTGGCTCCTCACTTTTCCAAAATTTCCGCACCTATAAACGAAGATAAAATTCTCATGATGCCACACTCTATGCTTCTAATTATAATAGTATCATACACTGTGCCCCTGAATATAATAGTACTATACACTGTGCCCCTGAATATAATATACTATACACTGTGTCCTTGAATATAATAGCACTATACACTGTGCCCCTGAATACAATAGTACCATACACTGTGCCCTTGAATGTAATAGTACTATAACCTGCGTCCCTGAATATAATAGTATTATACAATTTGCCCCTGAATATAATACTACCATACACTGTGCCCCTGAATATAATAGTACTATACACTGCGCCCCTGAATATAATAGTATTATACACTGTGCCCATGAATTAAATTGTGTCAAACACTTTAAACTAAAACACGACACACTAACAATGCCCCCTGTAGATAGCGCCAGTCACAATACCCCCTGTAGATAGTGCCAGTTACAATGCCCTCTGTAGATAATGCCTCTTGTAGATGGCACCAGTCCCAATGCCCCCTGTAGATAGTGCCAGTCACAATGCCCCCTGTAGATAGTGCCAGTTACAATGCCCTCTGTAGATAATGCCCCCTGTAGATAGCGCCAGTTACAATGCACTCTGTAGATAATGCCCCTTGTAGATGGGGCCAGTCACAATGCCCCCTGTAGACAGTGCCAGTTACAATGCTCTCTGTAGATAATGCCCCCTGTAGGTAGTGCCAGTTACAATGCCCTCTGTAGATAACGCCCATTGTAGATAGCGCCAGTCAAAATGCCCTCTGTAGATAGTGCCAATTACAATTCCCTCTGTAGATAATGTCCCCTGTAGACAGCGCCAGTTACAATGCCCTCTGTAGATAATGCCCCCTGTAGATATTGCCCCCAACGCTGCCCAGAAAAAAAACCACTCTCACCTGTCCCCGTTCCCACGCCGTCCTCCAATGACGCAGGACTGGTCAGAGACCAGACAGCATCACCCAGCATAACAGCGCAGTCGGCATGATGATGTCATCACGCAGACTGTGTCATTAGTAAAGTGTTGAATGGGAGGAAGGGAACGGATAGTTCCCTGTCTCGCCGGCACTAAAGTAAGCTATTGTATCCGCATTCTAAGGACGCGGATACAATTGGGTGAGAGGTCCCGCTTCACCCCAGTTCTCTGAACCATCTGTAATTTTAACAGCCGGTTATGGGAGAACCTCGGCGAACTGAGCCCCCTTCCATCCTCGGGCCCCGGGGACTTGCCCAGATTGCCCTCATTATAATCCGCCCCTGGCCAGAACCAAACTCAGTACATAATTACAACACCAGAACCGAGCTCAGTATATAAATACAGCACCAGAACAAAGTTCAGTATATATATATACAGCACCAGAACTAAGTTTAGTCATACAAACATCTCCTGAACAAGACTCAGTACATACATACAACACCAGAACCAAGCTCATACATATATACAGAACCCCAACCAAGCTCAGTACATAAATAAAACACCGAAACCAAGCTCATACATATATACAGAACCACAACCAAGCTCAGTACATAAATACAACACCAGAACAAAGCTCAGTACAAATATACAGCACAAGCACAAATACAGCTCGGTCCAGAGATCATGTGCAAATTCAGTTGAACCCCTGCCATATAAGTTTGTACGACATACTGCAGCAACCAGTATGGCCTGAACAATGGTAAGGATATGCTGGGCGTTGCTGTTTCACAAAAAAAAAATACACCCATCATCTTGCTGCAGATCATACAGTGACTTCAGTGCTGATCAGTCACAGACAGAACAAACCTTTACATTTAGTGACTCACAGGTGACCTCTTCTCAGATCGGAGTCATTTTATTTCTCTTTTTTTTTCCCTCCAGTCCGTACCTCCTGGCCCCGACCTATTTCCACTGCCTACTTTTCCAACATTTCTGCACCTATAGATGAAAATAAAATTCTCATGGTGCCACACAATATGCCCCTGATTTTAAAAGCATCATACACTGTGCCCCTAAGTATAATAGCACTGTACACTGTGCCCCTGAATATAATAGTACTATACACTGTGCCCATGAATAAAATTGTGTCAGACACTGTAAAGTAAAGCACCACACATATAGTGCCCCTGTAGATAGTGCCACTCACAATGCCCCCTGTAGATCGTGCCCCTCATAGAGCCCCCTGTAGATAGGGCCCCTCATAGAGCCCCCTGTACATAGTGCCCCTCATGGAGCCCTCTGTAGATAGTGCTTATCATAGAGCCCCCTGTAGGTAGTGCTCCTCATGGAACCCTCTGTAGATAGTGCTACCCATAGAGCCTCCTGTAGATGGTGCCCCCATGGAGCTCCCTTGTACATAGTGCCCCCTGTAGATAGTGCCCCGTGTAGAGTGCCTTGTAGATAGAGCCCCTGTAGAGTCCTCTATAGATAGGCCTCCTGTAGATAGCACCCCCTGTAGAGTCCCCTGTAGATAGTGATCACTATACAGGGTGGGCCATTTATATGGATAAACCTAAATAAAATTGGAATGGTTGGTGATATTAACTTCCTGTTTGTGGCACATTAGTATATGGGAGGGGGGAAACTTTTCAAGCTGGGTGTTGACCATGGTCAACACCCAGCTTGAAAAGTTTCCCCCCTCCCATATACTAATGTGCCACAAACAGGAAGTTAATATCACCAACCATTCCCATTTTATTTAGGTGTATCCATATAAATGGCCCACCCTGTAGATAGTGTCCCCTGTAGATTCCCCTGTAGATACTGCCCTTGTAGAGTCCCCAATAGATAGGGCCCCTGCACATAGGCCCCATAGAGTCCCCTGCAGATAATGCCCCCAACACTGCCCACTGAAAAAGAAAAAAAAACATTACATGCTCACCTGTGACCTGATGAAGACACTAGTGCAGTGTCAAAACGCGTTATTACTTGTTAATCCTCTGATGTCAGCAGCACTTATTTTGCTATCCCTTTTGTTTGTAAACTATAATTGATTATATCCACATGACGCGGGCCATTCCTGCCAAAAAATACTAAAGGAAGCAATATGTTTCCTCTGTAAAATTGATGACATCTGTGTCTTTTCCAAATGTGTCACCATCCTAATTTACACTGACAATAAAGGGCTTTTATCGGATATCCACATCTAAGCTTATTTAAGGCCAAGTCCAAAATGTCCATTTAATGATTGGCCCCATCACAAAATAGCTAAGACTGCTTGCATGGGCCTGCATTACTTGACATATAAATTCAAGATCAAGGATGTCCAGGGATTTCACTATAAATAAAGATAAAAAGTATATTAAAATAGGGTGACTGTGGGCCCATTCAGAGGCTTTAATCTAGCAGGTGCTGAGGTAGCAGTGGCACCTGGACCCTGGTGCCTGAGGGATCCAAAAAACCCTTGTGCCACAAAAGAAGACACCAGTATTTTAAATGGTAGATAGGGGCCCAGTTGCAGAGTTGCATTGAGGCGCTAAAGCTTGTAATTATGCCTCTGGACCTATTTTAGAGTATAAAAAAAAATCATAATAATCCAATTCTTAAAAACCACAGGTGATTTGATAGTTTTGCCACCCAGGACAGAAGGGCCACACATTTGTTTCTCTCTCCGCACCCCAATTCCCTACCCTTTGTGTTCCTATAAAGGGGAGTCCTGCATTAGTTTTTGAAACCCAATAGCAATAGGGAAGGGAACCAGCCAGGGACGGGCCCACTCTTTCTAAGGGCCCTGTTTCAGACGCATGGTCTACCTCCATAGTACCCGAGTACGTATAATCGTTGATTGGTGGAGGCCCTTGGGCAAGACAGGGGGCCTTCTCTTTAATTTTTGAAAGAGAGAAAGAGAATACATATAAAGAAAAAAAATATATAAGTATTTCTACTTTATATATACATATATATATATATATATATATATATATATATATATATATGTATATATATATATATATATATATATATATATATATATATATATATATATATATATATACATATATATATATATATATATATATATATCTCCAATGACTTATTTTCATGTGGTGGTGATGGTGGTGTTTTTTTACATTTGATCTCTTATGATATCACTGACCTGCACCCTGTAACTAACAAGTAAATAGAATGACTGAGCTGTAAATAAACTATCACTTGTAATGATGGGGGTAGGGAAACAGACAAGTGAGCCCTAATCTACCCGCCACTCAGTCCCTGCCTACTTGCAACGACCCGCCCTAGGCGACGGGGTACAACTGGGCGACGGTCCCTACGCTCAATAAGTGCACGACAGACAAACAGACAAGGGTACACAGAAGCAAAGGGAAATGGGGCAGTTGCCCACGGCAACACCGTGAACAACAAGAGTGGTGAACGAGCCGAGTCAAACCAGGAGTGTACGAGGTACAAAACGCAGAGCAGGAGAGTAGTGAACAAGCCGAGTCAAACCAGGAGTGTACGAGGTACCAAACACAGAGCAGGAGAGTAGTCAGTAAGCCAGGGTCATATGAAGCAGGGTCAAATAGTACAGAAGCTGCAGCAGGCCTAGGAAACCAAACAGAAGTATCACAAGCAAGGAGGAACAGGAAAGGCAGGTATAAATAGACAGAGGGCGGGAGCTAGCTCCGTCTGGCCAGGCTGTGATAGGCTCTCCCACTCCTAAGCCTGCCATCCTGAGTGGTGGAAGATGGAGTCAGTCTCACAGACATAGAAGCAGGTGCAGACTGATTACCTATGGGCGTATACACAGAAGCTGTGCCTGGCAGATCCTTAACATCACTAGTGACTACCGGCCGTGACTAGTCATTTAAAAAAAATTAACGTATAATATTTCTGCAGAATTAGGCTTTGTTCACATCTGCGTCGGGGTTCCATTCGTGGGTTCCGTCAGACCTTTCTGTCAGGGGAACCCACGAATGGAAACCATAGCTTTCCGTTAGCATTATCATTGATTTCAATAGTAACACTTCCAGTGCTAATAGCGCAGTCGACTATGTTATTGATTCCGTCAAAAAAACTGAAACTTTACGGAACGGAGACAAACGGAAACCATTAGCATCGGAAGCGTTACCATTAAAAACAATGGTAATGCTAACGGAAAGCTATGGTTTGCCCTGACGGAAAGTTCAGACGGAACCAACGAACAGAACCCCAACGCTGATGTGAACAAAGACTTATATTGTTAATATACTTTTTTGATGTATCCTATTCATTTGTTTGAATAATTTTACAAAGGAGATGGTAGAGGCCTCTCAGGAGGTGGAGGCCCCAGGGCGACTGCCCTGTGTGCCTTTCCTATAATGTGGCCTAGGATAACAACCTTCATTTTTCCAAGCTTGCCTGGAAATTAAAAAAGACACCTAGATGGTTATTATGGCCATTGGATACCTTTGTAACTTGAATAAATGCAGTGATAATCTAAAACTGTCATGCACTTACATACCGCTGTATAATAATTCATTTTGTTTAATGGAATATTACATCGTTTTTAAGATCTCTGCTTGCAGACATCCATTAGAAACCTCTTATATTTACTTGTAAAAATCTGTCCAAATCATGGACACACAGGTGCGGGGTCATTACAGTACAGTCATCAGAGCTATGTCTTGTAACTAGCCATGCACCTGTGCGTCCATCACATGACCAGGACAGGTTTTGTTGCTCGGGTAGAGTAGAGATGTGGGTGAACGCAATGCGCCGTGCGTGCAAACTATATTTCCTTATTATACAATGCTGAATTTTATCTGTATGAAAACCTAGCACACAAAAAACCGCACGCATCCGCATCCGATGAAATCAAGATGGAAAGCGGATTAGCAGAATTTCAATCATTAAAAGTTTGTCAAAGACATTTTAATTATTCCAAACCAAGAATACAAGACATCAGAAGGCGGTATATTAAAATGCTTTATTGAAATAACAGTATCCAAAAGCCACAGGCATGTGAGATTAGTACAATGTGTGGCGATGGGGCTCTTCTGAATGGTGACAATGCCTGCCATCTTCCAAGAAGCCCCCGCAGCAGTTTCACATTAATTACTGTTAAAGTTCAACAGAGGAGAGGATATTAAAACATGATGGTTTATATCATACATCCGTGTACTCTGCATATCAGGATATGAACCAGAAATGGGGCCAGTTTATCAAGGTCAAAGCTTATTATGACTATATAACCATTTTAAGGTTGTCATGTTTTAAAATTGCACTCCACCTACAGGTCCTTCTCAATGAATTAGAATACCATCAAAAAGTTAATTTATTTCAGTAATTCATTTCAAAAAGTGAAACTCATATATTATATAGATTCATTGCACACAGAATGATCTATTTCCAGCATTTTTTCCTTTAATGTTGTTGATTATGGCGAAGAGTTAATGAAACCCCAAAATTTAGTCTCTCAGAAAATTAGAATATTATATAAGCCCAATTTCAAAAATGATTTTTATTACCGAAATGTAGGCCTACTGAAAAGTATGTCCAGTATATGCCCTCAATACTTGGTCGGAGATCCTTTTGTATGAATTACTGCAGCAATGCGGCGTGGCATGGAGGCGATCAGCCTGTGGCACTGCCGAGGTGTTATCAATGCGGCATGACATGGAGGCGATCAGCCTGTGGCACTGCCGAGGTGTTATCAATGCAGCGTGGCATGGGGGCGATCAGCGTGTGGCACTGCTGAGGTGTTATCAATGCGGCGTGGCATGGAGGTGATCAGCCTGTGGCACTACTGAGGTGTCATCAATGCGGCGTGGCATGGAGGCGATCAGCCTGTGGCACTGCTGAGGTGTTATGGAAGCCCAGGTTGCTTTGATATCGGCCTTCAGCTCGTCTGCATTGTTGGGTCTGGTGTCGCTTATCTTCCGCTTGACAATACCCCATACATTCTCTATAGCGTTTAGGTCAGGCGAGTTTGCTGGCCAATCAAGCGCAGTAATACTGTGGTTGTTACACCAGGTATTGGTACTTTTGGCAGTGTGGGCAGGTGCCAAGTCCTGCTGGAAAATGAAATCACCATAAAGCTTGTCAGAAGAGGGAAGCATGAAGTGCTGTAAAATTTCCTGCTAGACGCTGCGCTGACTCTGGACTTGATATAACACAGTGGACCAACACCAGCAGATGACATGGCTCCCCAAACCATCACTGACTGTGGAAACGTCACACTGGACCGCAAGCAACTTACATTAAGAGGCCTCTCCACTCTTCCTCCAGACTCTGGGACCTGGATTTCCAAATGAAATGCAAAACTGACTTTCATCTGAAAACAGGACTTTGGACCACTGAGCAACAGACCAGTCCTTTTTCTCCTTAGCCCAGATAAGACGCTTCTGACGTTGTCTCTGGGTCATAAGTGGCTTGACATAAGGAATGCGACAGTTGTAGCCAATGTCCTGGATACGTCTGTGTGTGGTAGTTCTTAAAGCACTGACTCCAGCCACAGTCCACTCCTTGCGAATTTCCACCAGATTCTTGAATGTCATTTTCTTGACAATCCTTTCAAGGCTGCTGTTATCCCTGTTGCTTGTGCACCTATTTCTACCACACTTTTACCTTCCTCTCAACTTTCCATTAATATGCTTGGATATACTACTCTGTGAACAGCCATCTTCTATAGCAATGACCTTTTGTGGCTCACCCTCCTTGTGGAGGTGTCAATGTCTGTCTTCTGGAAAATTGTCAAGTCAGCAGTCTTCCCCATGATTGTGTAGCCTACTGAACCAGACTGTTGGACCATTTAAAGGCTTAGTAAACCTTTGCAGGTGTTTTGTGTTGATTCGCTGATTAGAGTGACACCATGAGTCTACAATCTTCAACTATTACCCAATATTCTAATTTTCAGAAATACTAAATTCTGGGTTTTCATTAACTGTTAGCCATAATCTTCAACATTAAAAGAAAAAATTCTGGAAATAGATCACTCTGTGTGTAATGAAGTTATGTAATGTATGAATTTCACTTTTTTCATTCAACTTTTTGATGATATTCTAATTCATTGAGAAGGACCTGTATGGCTGATACTGGCTTAAAGTGAATCTCCATTTTTAACATTAGTTTTTTTTAGATAAAAAATGATGTGCTGATTAATTTCTTAAAATATTCTTATAGCGGTTAGAGCTCTATTTTTCTGGTACAAAGTTTCCAATCCACTACATAAATATTAATTTAAAAGTTAACATTTGTCTGACTGCAGCCACCACTAGAGAGAGCCTTGGAGTTTACTGCACACTGCTTATACATTGAACCCATACACATTGCATTGTCGCCTGACATTTATCTAATGTGTATTACAAGCTTTATCAATAAGGGGTTTATACAAGAGGTAGGGGAATATGACTAAATAGCTGCATTGTCAAGGAGAGTCAATATTCGGGAAATAGTTATAGGAGGCGTTAGGCTAGGTTAAAAACTTGATGAGAAAGGTGAGGTTCTTGGTTGTGTTTGGAGGGTTTGCAACAGGTAGAATGAGGCAAGAAATTTCAGAGCTGATTGCAAATGCAGAAAAAACCTGGATATCAGATTGTGAGTAGTAGAAAAGATCATGGGTAGACTGCAGGCGGAAAATTCAGCCTTAAATGCTTTTAATCCTTATCCTCCGACCTCCGCCATATTTATAGGGGTCATGGAAGCAGTAATTTTGGCTTAGAGAGTCCTCACGTCACAGTGGAGTGCTTCTTCGCAGGGTCGAATAATCAATTTCTTGCTCATTAGTGTTGTAGAACCATTACTTAGTTAATCCAGAAAAAAATATATTCAATGGGGGCTACTTTTTTTTTACTCCTGTATTATAGGTGGTCACAGGTACACCTTAACTAGTCCTTCAGTGCAAAATAGCCCAGATATTTGCTATGTATGACTTGAAAATATAGAGATATTGAGTATAGAGCCATACAAATGGAATAATTGTTTGACAGTTATTTCTCCGAACACGGCCTAACGTGCAAGTTTATATCAATGGGTAGAGGGGAAAAAGCAACTGCCAGATATGCTTATCTTCTGTGGGAACAAACGATCAGGCATAATGAAATCCAACATGACTGATCCTTCGAGTCGGGTGGCCCTCATACACATTAGATCGTCAGCCAATCCCGCTAAAAGCAGCAGGCTCAGACGAATTTCATCTAATGTGTATGGACCACTTAACACTAGTGTACAGCACCTTAACTTGTAGGTTTTAGTTGTATAGGTGTTTTAGGGTATGTTCACACGGCTTATTTTCGGCCGTTTTTCGGGCCGAAAAACAGCCGAAAAATCGGAAGCAGAACGCCTCCAAACATCTGCCCATTGATTTCAATGAGAAAAATGGCATTCTGTTCCGACGGAGCCGTTTTTCATTGACTCTATAGAAAAACAACTCCAAAAACGCAGCGAAAATCGTGAGTGGCTTAAAAAATGTCTGAAAATCAGGAGCTGTTTTCCCTTGAAAACAGCTCCGTATTTTCAGAAATTTTTTATTTTGTGTGTGCACATACCCTTATACACTAAACTACATTTCTAATTAAGAAATGTATGGCATATCCACAGGATATGCCATAAATATCTGATAGATGCAGGTCCCAGCCCTGTGAATTGCAGTTATATCAAGAACACGGGTCACGCAACCCCGTTGCCCCTAGGGAGGCGGCCGCTTGTCGCAGATTGCAGGCGGGGACTAGCAGCTCTCTCCAGTGCTTGATCAGCTGTTTCCGAAACTCCCATAGAATAGAATGAGGAGAGCCACACGCATGCCAGCGACCACCTCACCAGGTGGAACAGGGGGTTAGGTGACCCCTGTTCTCGAGGTGTGGGTCCCAGTTCCTGTAGAAATGCCACAAATGTCTAAGTTGGGTATACTCCTTTAAGGCCACTGTGCAGTCATTTCGGCTCCTGCTGTGCACATAATTATTTCTACCATTAACTTATGTCGATAATACAGGTCTGTTTTCTCTCAACATGTTATAAAACCTCAGCATTTTACAGTAAAGTGGAAAATGTATGCGTTTTCTTGCATCTGGATGACAGTTGCCGCAGTATTTGGGATTAATAATGGAAACAATCCACTGGTGACATAAAATACTTTGTAGTTTGCAGCTTCCATGTTGACTGCGAAAATAAAAACATCAAACAATATAGAGCCTTTATGTCGTATGACGTACTATTTACTATGTCTATGTCATGAAACGCCTCATCGCGGATGACAGAGCGAATGTCTTTTCATAAAAACATTAAAAGGAGTTCTATAGGATGACATAAATACTGCCACCGAGCATGTGGAGCTCTTACATTTATTAATATAAACCCTAGTAAAATCCCTTCTTTGAAAGCTGATATAGAGATCCTGTGATTATCTACATATCAGTACAGATGGATACATATAGACTTTCATTGCATAACAGCTTTACTGTTGTATAACTTGTGTGTGATTTCCAGACAGGGCTCTGAGGAGAGGTAGGCAGAGTAGGCGGCCGTCTAGGGCGCCATTGAGGGAGGGGGTGGAATGGGGATGAAGTGGAGGAAATGCAGAGTATGTATTTTGAATATGAATGCTAGGGCGAGTTATTATGGTGAACTTCATGGACCAAGGTTTGTATCCTGAAACATCTGCTTTAGGCACCAGGAGAGTTTTTAACACCTGGAGAGGAGTCAGGTTGGAAAGGTAAGACCTTGGATTGCTTTATCTCAGTATTTATGCCATTATATATTTATGGCAATGTATCCGCAGTGTTGAGCCATCAAAACTGTCTACAGTGTTATATTGAGGAGAAGGATGGCAGTGTAACGATACCTGTTGTCATGCAAGTGGCATGACTGCGAAATTGTGTTTTAGTTCCTCCGGAACCACAATCGCAAGTGCCGCTGTGGTGGCCGTTTGATGTTTAAGGGTATGTGCACACACACTAATTACGTCCGTAATTGACGGACGTATTTCGGCCGCAAGTCCCGGACCGAACACAGTGCAGGGAGCCGGGCTCCTAGCATCATACTTATGTACGATGCTAAGAGTCCCTGCCTCGCTGCAGGACAACTGTCCCGTACTGTAATCATGTTTTCAGTACGGGACAGTCGTCCTGCAGAGAGGCAGGGACTCCTAGCATCGTACATAAGTATGATGCTCATGCAACTTGCATGACCGGTACAACAGGTATCATTACACTGCCCTCCCCTATATAGAACTGTCAGCAGTTTTGAGGGCTGAAAACTGCTGACAGATTCCCTTCAAACATTGTGGAAAACATTTATAAAAATGAATAAAGATTGTCATGGTAAAATGACATGATTATGACCATAACTCTGTAACTTTAATGCTGACCTATGGGAAAAAACGGCTACAACCATCGACGTGTTACTGTCGGCCTTGGCCTAAGTATAATAGATGTAACTTGCTTTGATTGGTACGTTTGAACGAAATGCTCATATATTCCAGTTTTGCATCTTATGTTCTGGAACCTAAAGGAGATCTAAGTCAGTTCAGAAAAACCACGTGAGGTCCAGGTATTGTGGCTAAAATGCGCCTATATTACAGCTGTGTGAAAGCGGCATTACAGTGGGTCGAAATTCTTATGCGTTGAGACCGTTTTCAAAAGAAATCTGAAGAGAAGGTCTTGACTGATGGAATGTCTTCATTGTATGACTTTTATGTGCTGGGAGGGAGGGTCTCCATATGAGCAAGGAATGTCCTTTGTATTCTATTAGGTAGAGCCAGACAAGCTTTGGGTTTATATATAGTGTATAGACCAGTAGAGTATTTGGTGTGGATTTATATATATATATATATATATATATATATATATATATATATATATAGTGCGTAGACCAGTAGAGACTTTGGTGTGACTTTACATATAGTGCATTGAGCATAAACATCTAGCTCCATAGTTTGAGGGTCTTGTTTTAACTTTTCTTTTAACTGCCAATTATTGTCCATTTTAGTCTTGTCCTGCAATGATGAACAGAAATAAAATATATTACGGTAGTTCGCTAACATATCTGAATGATATCCCTGCAGGCAACATGAGGTAAAACCTGAGTCACGTAGCAACTCGCCGTCAAAAGATATTAGAGGTAGACTTCCAGGGCTTCTTAGGCTGGGTTCACACTGAGTTTTTTGCAAGCAGAAAATCTGCCTCAAAATTCCGTTTGGAATTTTGAGGCAGATTTTGCTTTTGCCTGCACGTCGATTTTCGCTGTGTTCTCCGCCCGCGGCTATTGAGCGCCATGGGCAAAAAATGCCATGAAATACGCTTTCTCTGCCTCCCATTGAAGTCAATGGGAGGTCAGAGGCGTAAACACCCGAAGATAGGGCATGTCCCATCTTTTCCCCGCGAGCCGATTTTTCCGCTCACGAGAAAAAAATGCCTCCGCCTCCCATTGAAATCAATGGGAGGCATTTTCGGCCATTTTTTGGCGCATTTTCTGATACAGTTTCCGCGTCAAAAAACTAGTCAAAAGACTCTGTGTGAACTAGCCCTAACTCTTTTGAGTATTTTCATTGCATGGAAAGCTGTGAGTAAATGTTGTGACAGTTTGTTACCTTCAATGTGTGGAGATATCAGTATGACCATCCATCACTATATCCCCATGGTCTTCTAAAGACAATGGTGTTATCTGCATGTTGAAACTTTATCCCCACCTTAGATGGGCTTCTGTTTCTTTTACAAATTGAATCCTTATGTTGGACCACATTGTGAATATCGTAGAGTGAAAGACCCTGTGTGGTCCACAAGTTCCATATGGAAAAAACTCATTGGAAAGGCACAATTGCACAAAAAGTGGTGACATTGTGGCTACAAAGACCAATTTTTTGAAACAGAGCATTCCAATGAAATAAAGAAGTAAGACTTTTTGAACAGTCCTGGTGGCTTGGTGTCCCTACTTGGATTTTCTTCTCTGGGGTGAGTGAGTTTCTGACTGAGATACCTGTTATAAGTAATGCAAGAAGGTGACTACTTTCTTAAGTACCTGAAGATTTTATCTGTGTTACTAAAATATAAGTAATTCATGGATATTAGAGGTAAGTAGCCCTTCCAAAGATTTATTTCTGGGACCTGCTATATGTATAGGAGCTATAGGTGCCAGTTTCACAGGGAATGACTCCATTAGCAACTGGCATAAATGTTCAAGGTAACTCAGTGGAAAGCATTGTTGCCTTGCACCCATGGGGTCCAGGGTTCAAGGACAACATCTGTAAAGAGTTTATATCTCCAACTAGTATATTCATGGGTAAAGGGAAATAAATATGCTTTAAAACATGAAAAATACAGAAGGGCAATAACTTTATACTCAGGTGTATGGCAAGTCTGTGTCATTCAGGTGCCATTCAGTATGGACTAAGGCTGGATTCACACGAGGTCATTACGTACGTAATTGACGGACGTATTTCTGCCGCAAGTCCCGGACCGAACACAGTTCAGGGAGCCGGGCTCCTAGCATCATACTTATGTACGATGCTAGGAGTCCCTGTCTCGCTGCCGGACAACTGTCCCGTACTGAAAACATGATTACAGTACGGGACAGTTGTCCGGCAGCAAGCCAGGGACTCCTAGCATCGTACATAACTATGATGCTAGGAACCCGGCTCCCTGCACTGTGTTCGGTCCGGGACTTGCGGCAGAAATACGTCCGTCAATTACGGATGTAATGACCTCATGTGAATCCAGCCTTACAAGGGGAATAGCAGAGGAGAACCTTCTGCTAGGACAACTGAGAAAGTGAGGTTTGGAGGTTCTGATATTGATGCTAGCACTATGATCTACTTTTCTGGCCACACAAGGTAAACTTGCTCTAAGAACCTCCTGCAGTTACTGTGTAAGAGGGTGGAATAGCCCCTCGTCAGTGAAGATGCTACTGTTCCTTTAAAAGTAAAGAGTTGTGAATGTTTTCTTTCACAGGTTCAGATCCTGGAGATGGACAGTTGCTAATGTGGTATACGTACAGTCTATACTTGTGTTTGCTTTATTTCTTTGTATTGTGCTCTTTGCTGCAGGTTATGGTGGCTCACTTAGGGGCCACAAAGAGCCTGAGAAATTGGAGGAGGATGGAGCTTGAGGTGTTGCCCCACCACCAGGACTGTTGTCGCCTGAGCGGCCTAAAGTGCCTCCCACCTATGGGCCGTATGTTGTTGTCCCTACCAAGGAACATAAGCCATCCGTACAGACTTTCCCTTTCGCCCAGTTTTTACCAAAACTGGGCAACAGGAAAGTCTGGATTCCATTCATTATCGAGAGTTTGACATAATTGCCATCCCGAAAATCCAACAACAGGCGAGGTGGTTATACCTGTAGTTTAGCCCTGTTGTGCAGTCAATCTAGAGATCAGTGGCTCTGAGAACTCTTTCTACCCTTGAGGTACTGCCGTGGAAGGTTAGGGCCAATAATAGGCCCAAGTAAGAACGACTAGACTGAGCCTAAGACGGTCTTCAGGGACTGTTGGTTGAGGGCTCCGCTTATGTGAAAAGTGACTGTGTTATGTTTTCTGCTGTTACAGTTTTGGCCGTCCAGCTGTTGCTGAGTGTCCTGGTGCCAAGGACGGCACCAATTAAGACTGGGAGAGATATAAGAGTATGAAGTAGCCCCTCCTCAGTGAAGATGCTAATATTACTTTAAATGTAAAGAGTTTTGCATGTTTAACTTGTTTTCTTCCACATGTTTAGAATGTTGCTAATGTTGTATATTCTTGTTATTGCTTTATTTCTTTGTTTTGTGCTCTTTATTGCAGGTAATGGTGGCTCGCTCTGGCTTGAAGAAATGGCCCAGATGCCATCTTCCAGTATTTTACAGTATTTTCTGTGCCAACAACAGTGTAAGGACACACCAGCAATGGATTCTGCAAGCCCTACACTGGGCGATGCTAAAGTGATAAAAGGCGTCTGTTCCCACCAATCGGGGTTCAGCTCATGGGTCTTGACCCTGTGGGCAATATAAGTCCTGGCAAACACAAGATGAAGGGGAGACCCTGAATCTAAGTGGGTCCAGCAATGGCGCGTGGAGTTGCCAGGGAGTCTCCCCACTCAAGACATTTCAATACTGCGGGTGGAGTTGTCAGGTAGCCTCCCCGCAAAAAGCCATATAAAGAATGTTCCTGAAAATAAAGAGGACGCTATTAGCGAATTAAAAGGCTCTGTCCGGAAGTAAAGTTGGTGTCTTTCGTCTGTGAGAAATTGTTTGCAACCCTTGTGGACGTTTCTGTATACAACTGTCAGTAAACAGAGTATTTGCTTCATATCTAGGCCTACTGTCCTCACTTGTGGCTAAAACCTCCCTGCCTTACAAATACCTCGGTTTACACCTACAACACACTTCTTGTGCAGGTTCAGTCCCTCAATTTTTCTAAAATTGCCTTTTGTTAGTAGTAATTAATTTACTTTAAAGGCACAAAATCCTGTTTTTAACACACGCTGTATGTCTAGCAAAAAGGCATCAGTTCAGAGTTTGGGTGCATGTATGTTGACACATTACTCAATGGGTTAAAAAATTAGCAAAGTTGTCTTTGTCAGCAGAGAGCTCTTCTTAGCAGCGATTAAGCCATTTGGAAGTGACAGGGACCACGGATATCAGGATTAGGGCTTATTTACACGAGCTTGTTAAACGTCCGTGGGACGGCCGTTTAAACAGCGGCCATCCCACGGACCTATGTAATTCAATGTGGCCGTTCACACAGCCATTGTTTCAACGGACCGTGTGAAGGGTCCGTGCGAAAATAGGACATGTCTGTTCTTTTCGCGCATCCCTCCATAGACTCTCAACTATGGGGGATGCGTAACATCGCGTCCCACAGCGCTGAGCACGGATGCACCTCGGACAGTTTTTCATGTCCGAGATGCGCAGTGCTCTTAAAAGAAGGGTCAGCTTTTTTGCAGTTAAAACAGCTTCCACTCTTCTGGGAAGACTTTCTACAAGATTTTGGAGGGTGTCTGTGGGAAAATTTGCCCATTCATCCAGAAGAGCATTTGTGAGGTCAGTCACTGTTGTTGGACTAGAGGACCTGTCTCACAATCTCCATTCTAGTTCATCCCAAGGGTGTTGGATGGGGTTGAGATCAGGGCTCTGTCCGGGCCAGTCAAGTTCTTCCACATGAAACTCCCCCAATCGTGTCTTTATGGACCTTGCTTTGTGCACTGGGGAACAGTCATGCAGGAACAAATAATTGCCGAACCCCAAACTGTTTCCACAAAAACAACCCTATAGCATTATACCTTCTCCACCAAGCTTTGCAGTTGGCACAATGCAGTCAGGCAGGTAACGTTCTCCTGGCATTCACCAAACCCAGACTAATCCATCCAGCTGCCAGATAGAGAAGGGTGATTCGTCACTCCACATAACACGTCCACTGCTCCAGAGTCCAGTAGTGACATTCTTTACACCACTCCATCCGGCACTTGGCATTGTGCTTGGTGATGTAAGGCTGGCATGCAGCTGCTCGGCCACGGAAACCAATGCCATGAAGCTCCTAGGGCACAGATTTTGTGCGGATGTTAATGTCAGAGGTGGTTTGGGGCTCTACAGTTATTGAGTCAGCAGAGAGTTGGCGACTTTTATGCACTATGCGCCTCAGCATTCGGCGACCCCGCTCAGTAACTTTACGTGGTCCACTACTTCATGACGGAGTTCCTGTAGTTCCTAAACACTTCCACTTTGCAATACTACCACTCACAGTTGATCATGGAATATCTAGGAGAAAAGAAATGTCATGAACTAACTTGTTGCCATGATGACATCCTATTACAGGACCACGACCATGACGAATTCTTTACAACGACCCATTCTTTCACAAATGTCTGTAAGGCTGGGTTCACATGACCTATTTTCAGACGTAAACGAGGTGTATTATGCCTCGTTTTACGTCTGAAAATAGGGCTACAATACGTTGGCAAACATCTGCCCATTCATTTGAATGGGTTTGCCGACGTACTGTGCAGACGACCTGTAATTTACGTGTCGACGTTTGACAGCTGTCAAACTACGACGCGTAAATTGACTGCCTCGTCAAATAAGTGCAGGACACTTCTTTGGACGTTTTTGGAGCCGTTTTCTCATAGACTCCAATGAAAAGAGCTCCAAAAACGGACGTAAAAAACGCAGCGAAAACGCCGCGAAAAACGCAGCGAAAAACACGAGTTGCTCAAAAAACGTCTGAAAATCAGGGGCTGTTTTCCCTTAAAAAAAAGGTCCGTATTTTAAGACGTTTTTGGTCACTACGTGTGAACATACACTAAGGCTGGGTTCACACGAGCACATTAACGTCCGTAATGGACGGACGTATTTTCGAAGTTATGTACGATGCTAGGAGTCCCTGCCTCTCTGCAGGACAACTGTCCCGTACTGTAATCATGTTTTCAGTACGGGACAGTAGTTCCACGGAGAGGCAGGGACTCCTAGCGTCATACATAACTATGATGTTAGGAGCCCGGCTCCCTGCACTGAGTTCGGTCCGGGACTTCCGGCCGAAATACGTCCGTCCATTACGGACGTTAATGTGCTCGTGTGAACCCAGCCTTAAGGCTACTGCATGGCCAGGTACTGGATTGTATACACCTGTGGCAATGGGACTGAATGAAACACCCGACTGCAATGATTAAAAGGTGTGTCCCAATACTTTTGTTCATATAGTGTATCTGTGGTCCCTGAGATTAACACTTGGGTATACCAGACTATTGGAAATGTACATTAAAACAATAATATGCAGACTACTGGTCTGTTCAAGGTTAATATGTCAGTCCTATGTAGAATAGCTAAATATATGATTAAGATAACAAACTAAAATGCTATAAAAAATAAAAACCACATAATGGGTGGGCCGCATATCTATCCCCTCTTACAAGACTCCCATGAATTCAACCCTAGTAATGTTTTATTCTATTTGTTATTTTATAATCAGTATTCAAACCCTTGTAGAACTGAGGAGTGGCTCCCGGGGGACATTATTCCAGCACAGGATGAATTATATTTGTGGTCTCGCTCGGTATGAGCCTTCTGTGTTTTCACAGTCCCTGTTGTGGGTCTTTGATGAATGTCTATTATATGAATTTAATGTCTCTAGGCTCATCTTCTTCTCATACTTGGGCAAGTTATGAAAGAAATAATAATCAACATCTGTTTCCTTGTGAACAATCTTAGGTCATGTTTCAGGAGCTCAGAAACGATGTGCGCACTGATGAAAACGATGTAGATGACTTATTATTGTTTATTATACGGTATTAGAGAAGCCCAGCCATTGCAGATGTTGATCCTGGAAGACTTCCTAGACACTCACAAACCATTCAGAAGCTGATGACATCATTTTGTTGTGTTTTCGTATTTTCTAATATTGTATTCATTTAATATAAACTGCATCACTTTTCCCAATGTCCTATATTTTGGGCCTTACCTATATCCTAGTTTTCTTTATGCATCTTGGCTGTGTTGTATCTCAACCTTTTCCCGATATTTGACGTAACTGTACGTCATAGCCAGGAAGGGGAAATATTCAGCAGGCTCACAGGCTGAACCCTCTCCAGACACAGCAGGTGTCGGCTGTATGTTATAGCCGACACCTCACTGTAACGGCCGGGATCGGAGTTATTTCTTATATATCTCATACCACTGAGATTCCACGGTCAATAGCGTCTTCTAAGACGTTAGAAAAGGGGGAGTCCCCGCTGTCTTTGCCTGGCCACCAAATGGCGGTGTGCCAATGGTTGCTATGGCAGCCTGGGGCCTAAGGGCTTAATAGAAAAGTGGAAAACGTACAATAAACTGCAGTACATAAGTATGGCAGGGTACTGCACAAACGATCGCTTACTCAAGTCCCCTAGTGGGACTTAAAAAAATCCAAAATGAGTTAAATACAGTTTTTACTAATAAAGCAAAAGAAAAAGATAAAAACCTCACTTTCCCCTAAAGTAATGTAAAAAAAAAATAAAAAATTAACATAATTGGTATCACTACTCCCGTAAAAGTGTGAAATACCACAATATAACATTATTTATCCTGCACGATGAACGTCGTAAAAAAATCACTTTTCCCTCCACCCCAAAAAATGTACCCCAAAACTATATGTACCTCAAAATGGTACCATTAAAAACTACATTTGGCCCCACAAAAGACAACTGACCCCTACCAATACCGATAACAGGGATCCCCAAGCCCCCTATGTGAATGGACTGGTACTGCGCACGCTTGGCCACCTCTCCATTCACTTTCTGTGGGGCTGCCGAAGATAGCCCCATAGAGATAGGTTATAAATTATTATTATTATTATTATTAAGAGAAAACCCCTTTTAAGTTGGACAACATTATGTACAAATAGTCCCAATGCCACCCAGATGACCGGTTGCTTGACCATTTTAAATGTTCTACTGAAGGAAAGCAACAGAAGAGGCAGCTGAATGGATTGAAACGCCTTGAGTAGGTTTGAGATGACTTCCAGACTTTGACATGAGGTTATGACCCCAGACAAATGATTTGTTTGACTTTGCGACTGAATAACTATCACTTTATTTGCACCGTGACATATCCCATAGCACCCAATGCAGAATGCAGCCAATTCCCGCCACCTACTTTCTCTTTTCTGTAGTATTGATAGGACAAATATTATGGAAACCAATTCTCAAAGAGCAGATGTTTTAACTGGGATTTGACTGCGATACCCAGTGGCAATACATAATCCATATAGATGTTCTGCTGGTAACCTGCGGACCTCTTGTTGCCAATACCTGTGTTTTATTCCATTTTACATACAGTAGATGGGAGGAATTTTTAACGGGTAAGGCTTTTAGTACTATAATTTGCTCATCTTCCCACTTTTTGGAACCCATATTCACATGGAAATTCTAACAATGACAGAAGGACTTTCTATATCTTGAGGTTGATTGAAATGTCGTTGATTTCACAGGTCAGATCCTTTCCAAACATCAATTCCTCCTAGGAGAGTTTTGACCCTGTCTGCTTCCCTTCTCTTGGATGTAATATTTATGTTTTTTTAGTGAAATACCGAACTCCAGTTGCTTGTGTAGCCTGATCTAATGGCACACACACTTTCCATAGCCAGTCTTGATATAAGAATTAATCAGCAATTCAATGAACTACAATGGTCGGTGAGAGCTCCATTTCTTGGATACCTAAAACCTATTTTTTTCAAAATTGTTCTTATTAACATTTTCCATTAAGGGGTACAAAAAGTACATGACATCGAGAAAGATCAAATAATGGGATAAAGCAATAAAAATAAAAATAAATAAATAATAAAAATAAAAAAGAAGTAAACAAAAATAGGGGGGGGGAGGGGAACAAAAACATAACAGTCATAACCGTTACTATTAAGCTCATTATATCCATAGTTCCAATAAGTCAGGTGAGGGGATCTACATATTAGACAAATGCAGGCTCTCCCCTCCTCGTCTGGTTTTCAACCCCAGTGTGACGATAGACCTAAAACATATTTATTCTAATATAAACCCAAATATTATTTTTTTCACTCCTGAAAGTCAATACATGTTATCATCCCTTGTAATGAATAGATAGCAACTCTACTGGTCACAGTCAGCATCGCATAATAACCTATAGCGTAAAAACTTTTGTTTGGACCAGGTTTGTACACAGAAATTACACAGACCCATAGGAAAACTTAATATGGGCTCCACCCCCCACTGAGAGCTCTGAAAAATATAGTATATTCGCCATAATTTTATATCAAATCTTTAGAAGGGTAATTCTGATATTACCGATGCAGCATGTGAACAGTGCGCAGGTATCTCTACCCTGTGCAAATGTAACAGATTGGGGTGTATACCCTGTTAATGCATCTACTTCATGTGAGCAAATTCTACAGCTGCAAATGTGTCCAAATAATACAACTTTACTTCAAAAAGTTCATCTTCTTTTAGTCTACACAATATTTTACTTGCTCGAACAGCAGCGTGTGCCTCAGAGCTGCTCTTCCTACAGTAACTATGGAGAGGATCAGGGGCGTAACTAGGAAAGACTCTCTTGACCAGGCCCCCCACTCCGGGTGCCACAAGCAGCCCCCCTTATATATAGTGCCCCCTGTAGAATGTGCCATACAGCCCCCCTGTAGACAGTGCTATATAGCCCTGCCTATAGACAGTGTCACATCCCATTTGTAGATAGCACCCCCCACCTCCCCCTTGTAGATAGTGCCATACAGCCCCCTGTACATATCGCCATAAAGCCCCTTCTGTATATAGTGCTATACAGCTCCCACTGTATATAGTGCCACACAGCCCCCCTCCCTTGTATAGTGCCACACAGCCTTCCCTTAGTAGATAGCGCAGCACAGCCCCCCTTAGTAGAGAGTGCCACACACAGACCCCTGTAGATTGCGCCACACTCAGCCCCCTGTAGATAGAGCCACAGCTTAGTAGATAGCGCAGCACAGCCCCCCCCCATTGTGTATAGTGTCACACAGCCCCCCAAGTAGTACAAGGCAATGGCGCATCCGAGAAAGTTATATCAGCCAGGGTGATGTTGTCAATCAAACATAGAAAGGTGGGTTTGGAGGCAGGACTATGTGACTCTTCAAGATAGCGGTGCCGCCCCATGACCCTTTAATGAGTAATTAGCATATAGCATGTGCCATTTTAAAAGTGGATTTTAAATATTTTGCTGCATCTGAAAAAAACATACAAGGGAATGTTTGGAAATATTTTCAGGTCATGTATTACCGCATGGTGGCGGTTTAAGGGGTTAAAACTACCAGACAGGTTCGCATGAAATATACAATGAATTGATAACAATTCCATCTGTTCTGCAATTTTGTTATTATAAATATATCCTATATAATTACAGATCCAGAACCAAGCTCTGACATATACGGCTCCAGAACCATGCCTCTGTAGATAGTGCCCAACATAGAAGCCCCTGTAGATAGTGCCTCACATACAGCCCTCTTTAGATAGTGCCCACATATGGACTCCAGAGATGCAAGGCAATAGTGCTAACCACTGAGCCACTGTGCTGACCTACATATCTCTTCTGAGCAGGTCTGCTGGAGATGAACGACACGTCATTCAAAGGCGCTGATTGGCAGGGCAGAATGACTTGCCCCGTCAATCAGCGCCTTTCAAGCACGGAATCGGCGCGATGAAGTCATTAATTTTGCCCCGCCAATCAGCGTCATTGTAAGGCACATGCCCGGCCATTCGGCGCTAATGCATGTATTTGTACCTGCGTGCTATAGACGCAGTTACAATTACTGCAAGACGGAGTGGCTGTCGCTAGCACCGGGGCCCCCTCCTGTGCTAGCAACGCCTATGGGCATGAGAGGGCCTGTCGCCCTGCCCATACATGTTAGAGGCTCGGCGGCGTGGGCTCCGTAGCAGCGGCGCTACCGCTGTAGCAGCCACAACGGCTGGAAGCAGCGTCAACGGGCATATGGGGGGGACATGTCGGCTGGCGGCACGGGCCCCCTCAAGCCGCGGGCCCTGTAGCGGCCACTGGAGAGGATGTTAGAACTATTATCAGCCATGCTTGACTTATGGACCAGAGAATGGTCACTCAGCTACCCATCTGCTTACCAGTATATACAAACACTTTTTTTTTTAGTTAAACAGTTAGTAAATACATGATTAGACATTGTTCTAATTTTTTTAATTTTTTCACAAGTCAGGAAATATGATAAATTCGATTCTAATTTATAACATTTCCATGTTCTGGTCACTAGAGGGAGCAATTCCGAAAATTGCAGCATTGGCATGTGGTAAAGCAACCACATTGCTTTATGCTGCAAAATTTGAGAAGACACACTCGCTCTAGTGTGCTCAATTAATCCCCCTCCTTTCTTCTGGCTAGTGCCAGGAGAAAGGAGGGGGTTGAATGTTCAAACCTCCTACACTGTGTGCCGCCATGTTTTGAGCGAATGCACAGTGTAGTAGGCTTACATACAGTGGTAATCATACACTAAAACACGAACATACACAAACATAGCTTACCTGCTCCTGCTGCCGCCGCTCCCTCCGGTCCGTCCGCTCCCTCCGCTCCTAGTGCTTGCTTCTGAACACATGTCCAGAAGCCGCGACCGGAAGTAGTCATCTTACTGTCCAGCCGCGGCTTCCGGTCCACATGAAAATGGCACCAGATGTCGCGCGGCCGAAGACCTTCCTTTTGGACTGTGTGGGAGCGGCGTATGCGCCGTTCCCACACAGACGGCGTACACCATAGTGAATGGAACCGCTCCCGTTCGCATTCTCTATGGGGATGTATGCGCCGTATTCCATCTCTGTATGTGTCGTTAATCGACACATACAGAGATGAAAAATGGCTTTAATAGGTTCTGTTGGCTTTCTGTCGGGGTGTCCGTGATTGTACCGGACACAAAAACACAGCATGCTGCACTATTGTCTCCAGTAATTATTGATAATCTCTGCCGGATCTGCGGCGGAGGCCCCTAACGGAGCACCCTGGGAGTAATAATGCTAACTTTTGAAGGTTTCATTCATTTTAATGGAGGGTGCAGCCTGGAAGAAAACAGCTGTACAATATTGTAAGTTTTATATAAAAATTTGTGTTTCAATAGCAAACCCTAAATTGGAGGGTTCACAAATATTTTAATCAAATAACAAGAAAATACCTTTAATTGATGAGTTTTATATATTGTTTTAATGTGTAAATCTTAAAATATTCCCTTACTTGAGATATTACTCATAACCGGAATTAAACAGATTAAAGTAACGCATTAATGCTTCCCATATGGAGTAGCTTTATTTTATTTCAAGAAATTAGATCAGATGAATCCCTCCAGATTTAGCAGTTAATTCAGTTTCAAGTCTCCTACAAAGAGCAGAAACAGTAAGCAAAGCTTAGGGATTAGTTAAAATTTCCCCTCGTAGACCCTCAGCTCTGCTGCGAGTATTTGTGTGGGATGCACTTGAAATACAAAAGGTTTAGGACCTATAATAATACTTACAATTATTTCTCCTTACAGAGATCTAACTGGGTTTAGAACAGGGATTTCAGGAAGTCTGTTATTATGACCCCTTCATTGACTTGGTAATGTAGGAGCTATGGATTTATCCCTCAAACAGCACCCACTCAGTAAACTGTTTATTATTCAGTAGACAATTTCATTTACATGACTACAGATAAATTCTCTGTTTGCTGTCAGGTGAATAGACACATTCTTGCTTACATTCAGAGGCTTAAAAGTTGTACAGACCTAATCCTGCACACACATCTCAGGGTTTGTAACAAATATCTGTCTAGGCCAGTGTTTCGTAATGTTTCTAAGGCCCTGCGTCAAAGGAGCAGAACAAGGAAATGCCAGACGCAACCGTCTTGCTGCACCACGGACACCACTGGTGGCTGACGGAATCCATTAACTTTTTGGTTTACCAGAAATAGTAGCGCCGCATCCTGCGCTATTTTTTCCGGTAATCTCTAACGGAGCCTCCAACGCAGATG
Organism: Rhinoderma darwinii; assembly: GCF_050947455.1. Classification (NCBI taxonomy): domain Eukaryota; kingdom Metazoa; phylum Chordata; class Amphibia; order Anura; family Rhinodermatidae; genus Rhinoderma; species Rhinoderma darwinii. The sequence continues at coordinate 22,617,731 of NC_134694.1, read as the reverse complement.
TGAACAGGCCCTTAGCCAAGTAGCCCAACTCAAGTACATTACATCAAAGCACTGTACCCTCAGGGCTATGGTCATACACTGTGCTGCACCTATTGCATACCTCCCAACTGTCCCAGATTCAGCAGGACAATCCCGGATTCCGGGCGGTGTCCTGCAGTCTCGAGCGGCCTGGGGTATGTCGCGTTGTCAACTGTATCTGCGTCCATTTTGAAAAACAGCCACGTTAAAAAATGCCTGCGGAAAAGAAGTGCATGTCACTTCTTCAGCCGTTTTTTGAGCAATTTTTCATAGACTCTATAGTAAAAAAAGCTCCAAAAACGGGCGTTAAAAACGCAGTGAAAAAAGCGACTTCTGAAAAAACGTCTGAAAATCAGGAGCTGTTTTTCCTTGAAAACAACCCCATATTTTCAGACGTTTTTTAGTAAGTTTGTGAACATACCCTTAGAAAGCTCTGATCTCTGCCGTTAACCCCTTAAAGAGGCTCTGTCACCACATTATAAGTGGCCTATCTTGTACATGATGTGATCGGCACTGTAATGTAGATTACAGTAGCGTTTTTTGTTTAGAAAAATGATCTATTTTCACCAAGTTATGACCTATTTTAGCTTTATGCTAAGGACTTTCTTAATAGACAACTGGGTGTGTTTTTACTTTTTACCAAGTGGGCGTTGTGGAGGGAAGTGTATGAGGCTGACCAATCAGTGACCAATCAGCGTCATACACTTCTCCCCATTCACTTACTCTGCACATAGTGATCCTGCGTTGTTCACTATGCGCTGTCACATACTCACACATTAACGTTACTGAAGTGTCTTGACAGTAAATAGACATCGCTTCCTGCAAGGACGGGATGTCTATTCACAATCCCGACACTTCGGTAATGTTTGTGCGTGACTTACTCACACAGCACATCGAGATCACGCTGTGCTATCATTTACAGCGAGATCTCGCAAGATTACGCTTGTTGTGCTGTAAATCCCACACAAACGTTAACGGAGTGTCGGGATTGTGAATAGACATTCCGTCCTGGTTGGACGCGATGTCTATTTACTGTCAAGACACTTCAGTATCGTTAATGTGTAAGTATGTGACAGCACATAGTGAACAACACAGGATCACTATGTGCAGAGTAAATGAATGGGGAGAAGTGTATGACGCTGATTGGTCACTGATTGGTCTCCACAACTCCCACTTGGTCAAAAGTAAAACACGCCCAGTTGTCTATTAAGAAAGTCATTAGCATAAAGCTAAAATAGGTCATAACTTGGTGAAAATAGATCGTTTTTCTAAATAAAAAACACTGCTGTCACCTACATTACAGCGCCGATCACATTATGTACAAGATAGGGCACTTGTAATGTGGTGACAGAGTCTCTTTAAATGCTGCAATCAACGATGATTGCGGCATTCAAATTGAAAGAGTAAAGGGGGACCCCCTTTGATCGAGTCACAGGGAATCCCTGTGACGTAATCGAGTAACATACCCTCTATGGGCAGACAGACTAGGGTCCATTGAAGGACTGCCTATCAGTACGCAGGCAAATGTACTGGGATTTAGATATATGCCAATACATTGAAGTTAAAAATATATAAATTAAAAATACCCCTATAGGATTAAAAAAGAAAGTTAAAAAAAAATTAAAAAGTCATGTTAAATAGAAAACAGATCCATAAAAAAAAAAAAATCACAAATACACTTTTTAAAAAAAAATAATTACTTTATTAAATATAAGTCCCAAAACATAAAATAATATACACAAATTTGGTATGTTCACAACTGTAACAACCTGCACAATAAATGTAAGGCCTAATGCACACTTCCGTCAGCCGCTGTATGGCCGCTAATGACGGTTCCGTCAATCACGGGCCGCACACGGATGGCTTCCGTGTGCAGTCCGGTGTTTCACGGACCAAATTCAATGAAAAGGCCAAGACTGTTCCTTCAAAAACGGGCAGGAGTAGGACCTGCCCTATTTTTGACGGAACGGCCGCACGGTTCAGTTAAAACAACGGACGTGTGCATTGCCCCATTGAAATGAATGTGTCAGGGTGCTATCCGTTAAAACAACGGATAGCACCCTGACGAAAAATACTGAAGTGGACATGAGGCCTAAAGCATCATTTATGATGATTGATGAATGCTGTAAAATAATAATCAAAAAACTGCAGCGGAGCTGCTTATTTTCTAAGTCAAAATAAAATTTTATATAAGATAAACGATAATGTAAATGTACCAAAATATGACACCTGAATAAAGTACAACTCAGCTCGCAAAAAACAAAGTCTCATACAGCTACATCGAACAAAAAATAAAAAGTTGTAAGTGCCGGGATGCAGAAAGGAAAAAATAAAAAATAGTTCTAGTCCTCAAAGGGTCAATAAATGTATATTCTGTTTACCACGGGGAGGATCAGAAGGGGGTAACCAATGTAAAGAAATAACAGGACAGGATACGATATAAGAGGCAGACTTGATAAAGCACTTGTTTATGAAGACAGTTGGGGTGGAGCTGGTTCTTACAATCATGCGCTTCAAACGAAGGAAATCAAGAGCGGAGCAGCTTCCCAATTTTGTCCCTGAAGATTATGCACTTTAATCTGCTGCTTTTTAACTTCCAGATGTAGAAGCTGCATGAGGACAACCAAACCAAGCGACAGGTTACCCATAATGCTGGTGGTGTAATGATAAAGAAGACTGAAAAGTAAGGGTATGTTCACACGCAGAGTCAAAAACGTCTCAAAATACGGAGCTGTTTTCAAGAGAAAACAGCTCCTGATTTTCAGACGTTTATTGTGCGACTCGCGATCTTCGCTGAGTTTTGTTACGGCCGTTTTTGGAGCTTTTTTCAATAGAGTCTATGGAAAACGGCTCCAAAAACGTCCCAAGAAGTTACCTGTAAAAAAAAGCCACAAAAAACGCTCTGTCAGAACAGAACGCCGTTTTCCCATTGAAATCAATGGGCAGATGTTTGGAGGCGTTCTGCTTCCGATTTTTCTGCCTTTTTTCGGGCGTTTATGGCCCAAAAATAGGCCATGTGAACATACCCTAAGGGAATGCCCACACGTGGCGGATTTCCTCCGCAACTGTCTGCATCAATGCCGCACAGAATCTGCGTTGCAGATTCTGCGGCGGATCTGCCCAAAATGTGCAGTAAATTGATGCGGACTAGCTGCTGCGGACTGCGGTAAAAGTGCTTCCCTTCTCTCTATCAGTGCAGGATAGAGAGAAGGGCCAGCACTTTCCCTAGTGAAAATAAACGAATTTCATACTTACCGGCCGTTGTCTTGGTGACGCGTCCCTCTTTCGGCATCCAGCCCGACCTCCCTGGATGACGCGGCAGTCCATGTGACCGCTGCAGCCTGTGATTGGCTGCAGCCGTCACTTAGACTGAAACGTCATCCTGGGAAGCCGGACTGGAGACAGAAGCAGGGAGTTCTCGGTAAGTATGAACTTCTATTTTTTTTACAGGTTGCTGTATATTGGGATCGGTAGTCACTGTCCAGGGTGCAGAAACAGTTACTGCCAATCGCTTAACTCTTTCAGCACCCTGGACAGTGACTATTTACTGACGTCTCCTAGCAACGTAATTACGGGAGCCCCATTGACTTTCTCAGTCTGGCTGTAGACCTAGAAATACATAGGTCCAGCCAGAATGAAGAAATGTCATGTCAATAAAAAAGACGCATCCGCAGCACACATAACATGTGCATGACAGCTGCGGACTTCATTGCGGAAATTAGAATCTCCATTGAAGTCAATGGAGAAATTCTGCCATGAGTCCGCAACCAGTCCGCCACAACTCCGCAACATCCATTGCATGCTGCGGACACCAAATTCCTCACCGCAGCCTATGCTCCGCAGCGGAATTTTCAGCCTCGTCTAAACGAACCCTACTAAATAGAAGTGGAAGTCAATGGAGAAACGGCTCCGCTGCGGATTAACGCTGCGGAGTGTCCGCAGCGGAATTCAAGAGCAATTCCGCCACGTGTGGCTTTGCCCTTACAGTAAGGGTATGTGCTCACATGCTTAGCAAAAAATGTCTGAAAATACAGAGCTGCGGCGTTTTTTACGGCCGTTTTTGGAGCTGTTTTTCTATAGAGTCAATGAAAAACGGCTCCAAAAACGGCCCAAGAAGTGACATGCACTTCTTTTTTGTGGGCGTATTTTTACGTGCTGTTTTTGGAAAACGAGGCGTAAAAAAAAGCCCCGTCAGAACAGAACGCCGTATTTCCCATTAAAATCCATGGGCAGATGTTTGTAGGCATTCTGCTTACGATTTTTCAGGTGTTTTTCCATGCGTTTTAACCCCGAAATACGCCTGAAAACACTACGTGTGCACATACCCTAATGTAACAATAATCTACAATCAATTTCTTTAAATTAGTTTTGGGTCAGATTCGATTCAGTCCGAATAAATTTGCTGCGAATCCCAAGTGCCCTGATTGCCTCAAAAACTTGCGTCTGACTCTCTGATCTCTTCTCGCACTGTCCAGCTCTTTAACGCAAAACCAGCATTACTAATATCAAAGTGACTGTAACATACACTATATGGGTATGGGTAAATAATCGCAGTGTATTTTGGGAAGACTGCCTGCAAGGCATTATGGAGAAGCCAGCCCGAGGTCATATGAGCATTTTTCTAATCTGTAAAATATTAGCCGGCGCTTGCCAGCAGCCATTTTGCCAGGATTTGTGCGCTGTGAACCCCTAAAAGTTTCGGATTTCGCTAAATCTAAAACTTTGGGGAAATTCGAACCAGATTGGATTTGTGTAGAATTTATTTGCATATCAGCACTTCCTCCGGCAACAACCATTCCTGCAGGGGCGCCATTTCACTTTTTGCATTGGTAGCAAAAAAAAAATAGTAGTACTACTACTGGCAGCTGGGCCAAGCGTGCTATGTAAACCCCCTTATCATGGCAATAGATTGAAACTATGAGATGTGTATAATATGTAAATAATACAGTATATAATAGGAAAGACAAGTACAAAAAGCAAAGACTTTGACTTGTCATGGAATGCTTACTGTTTTTCGCTGACATTTCCCAGTCTTGCTCTATCGACAGAAGAATTAGATAACAACATATGGAAAACTACCAGTCTATGTCTAATATACATGACGTCAATATTCCGCTGACTGGCGCCAAAGGTAACATTTATTAAATATATCCATTTTGTGTCCATTATCACGTTTTGGCAGTAAATGTTTTTTATTCAACAGTTAATCTCTCATCGCTAGAATTGACATCAAATGCATTGTCACTGATGGCACAACATTTACTCAGACTAAACAGCGGATGTTTCCTATTGAATTTTATTATTATTGGGTCTAGGCCAGATTCCAGATTCGCAGGTGGATATAATTCTTAGTATATAAAAAAAAACAAAGACAAAAAACAGAACATTGAAAATGACATTCAGTAGCAGGAGATTGCGGCTCTGGAGTTCCCAAGGTGGTGGGAACCTATAATCAGCTTCTGGGTGTAGGCTTTCCCTCATTTGCTGCTGGAAAACAAGTAGGCATGGCGGTGCTAAAGATTAGCTTCAGTTGCATGAAATAAGTTCAAAATTGTATTTCCATACTTGAAGAAATTGATCTACCATCTGGGCACCCATTTTTGTAGTAGAAACAACTGAGCTCAAATAGAACTACCTCAAGTCGAAAGCCTCATTGAGGTAAAAGGACAGCAGACAGTGACGTCTTAAAAGGAGGATTAGATAACTTGAGTCTGGCTATGTGGGTTTTGGCAGGCAATGTGGCTTTAAGGTTACCAGTATCTTTTGCTTTGAGAGTAGGGAGGAGTTAGTCTCGGCTAAAAAGTGGGCAAAGTCAGAAAGTGAGCCCTTTTTCTGCTGCAAGCTGCTCACTCCCTCCCATTTTGTTATACTTTGCTTGTCATGGAATTAGTTTTTTGCGAGTGTTTTCTTTTCACAGCAGGCGGGGTAGTCCTTGCCAGAAATGTCAAGTTTACTACATGCTCACCCTTAGGGCTTATTCAGACGACCGTAGTATACGTCCGTTAAAACAATGGACATCACACGGACGCATGTATTTCAATGGGGCCGTTCACACGGCCGTTGTTTCAACGAAAATTGTGAAGGGTCCGTTGGAGAATAGAACATGTTCTATTTTCTTCCGTTTTCACAGATCCCTCAATAGTCTCAAGTCCATGGGGATTCGTGAAAACGGAACCCGCACGGGTGAAACTCGGACGTGAAAAACTGATGTTTTCCCACGACCGAGTTTCCCCATGTTCGTGTGAATAAGCCCTTATAGGGTGGTAATGGCATTTCAGTAATAGAAGTCGTGTATAATTCTGTGCCATGCCAGGACAACCCATAAAGAAACTTGTAATAAATTCTGTGGCCGAACCCAGAGTCACCCCATAAAGACTCCAGTATTTTTATTCACAATGTTTGGTGGTTAAAATGAATTATCTGTTAGTTATTTGTTTTGGTAAATGGGTATTTTTCCAGCAGGCCCAAAAGGAAGAAGCACATGATTAATACCATCTGGATGCAGTCTGGACTTGTTAAAATGTTGGGTGGCCGAGTCCAATGTGCCAGTGAAGTCCAGTGTGCCAGTGAATTTGGCTTGCTAGCATAAGGTGGATGAGTCAGACCTGGCTGTATATGTCTGGCTAAAGTGTGGTGTGGCCTTGTCTAAAATTATATGAGTGTGAGGTGACCATGTCTGACCTGCTGGGGTGTGGGGTGGAATTCCGGAAGGAAACGTATTAATAAAGACGACAAAGATGTCATTAGGATGTTTCCTATTTGTATGTCACATTCTCCTTTTGGTTTTTATGATTGCTGGTCAGAACGGTTATACACGTGGAATATATTAACCTCACTGCGCCCTCTAGTGTTACAATGGACTCATAGATCACTAGTTTGCAATGGTGCAACAGCTGAATGGTCAAAAATTTTGGAGATTCTTCAAACTTTTACACCTCACATTCCTAATGGGGCAATACTGTAATTTGATGGCTGACAACTACTTGCAGAGTCATTAGTCTTCTGGTTAATCAATATATAAACTGCATTCAACTGCAATGTAATAATAACTTATTTTGCCCTGGGGATAGACCTGCCAGACCTGCAAGAAGCACAGAACTGCCTGTCTAGTAGATATTCACAGTATACAAGTTCTACTTGGTATGACTTTGATTTTGTACCTTTTTGCTTTCATTTCCTATATTAAAGAGGGTTATGTCAGAGTTTTGTTATATACTGATCAGACATCTTATAAAGATTAGATCTGTGCGGATCTGACATGCGAGATCCTCACTCATCTTTTGAATAAGTGGGTCACCTTCTTGACCCTCGATTTCAATGGACAGGAGGCCTGCCATCGGGGGGGGGGGCCTTCTCCATAGTACTGCCAGAGGTGTCTCTGTGGCTAGTGCATATTATTCCCAAAAGTGATCTGTGGGGTTATGGCAGTGTATTTCCACTAGTGATCAATCTACCTCCCATTGGTCTGCAATATGTTGTCATAAACTGGCTGTTTAATGACAGCCTATAGCTTAGTTACCAACACGTGAGAACCAAATTATAGGTTTTTTAAATCCTGCCCAGATCTGCCCGTAGCGCCATCAAAAACACACAGAAATGCCACCTTTTGGAAGAAATTAGCATAAACCCACCCCTTTCGAGATGTGGTTCGCAGGATTGTCCAGCCAAAATATAGACAGTTGGCAACAATGCTATAGTCTGGGTCCATTGACAGGCCATAGTTAGCCTGTCCATCGAGTAGCCTGTGGTCTGCCGTTGTATACCCCTCAAGGACAGGCAGGAACTTGAAATTTGTTTCTGGATCGCTAAAGGAAAGGATTCTTATAAGAACATTATATTAATGATTTGCCGTACAATCAATTGTAAATTATTTACTAATGGGAGCAATTTCATAATATAATATATATTAATATTGGTTCAAGCAAGAGAAATCTACACATTATGTAGCTGACCTTCATCCACGCAAGAACTAGATCTCTTGCATGGACAGGGATCTGCTGCTTCCCCACTATTATAAGGTAGACTACAAGAACTACAGACTGAGAGGGTAAAGCTGGCCATAGGCATTAGATTCCAGTTGATTTTAACAGGATCAATCGACGATATAATGTGTATGGAAGAAGCCCGACCCCCACCCAATGTCTGACAGAGAAAAAAAGGATTAGGCATGCTGAATTCAACATAAGCTATTGCCAGAGATTGCTTATCATCCTCTGCTGATATAAACATAACAGAACAAACATCCGAGAATCCGAGAATGAACAGTCGGCCAACAGCTATCTCATGTGTAGGGTCGACTTAAATCCCATTAATACTGACTCAGTTTAGGCATTGAACCATTTGTAGCTAAAATCTAGTGCAATACACTGATGAATCAGTACCATAGTAAAAGAATTACCACAGCAATGACCAAATTACCATGAAATTACATACTCATTAGATAATTTTTTTTAGCTAATATGTGACTGCTTACAAAGAAGGACTATAACTACCATAATCCCACAAATTCCCATGAAATCTCATAGTATGCTGTCTATTACTATGATAGGCGAAGGTCCATCCAATATTAAAGAGTCCAATGCAAAAGATTAACGTTAAAGGGGATGTCCGGTTTAGAAACACATTTTCATATACCCTATATCGGAAAACTGGGTTAATAGACTGATCAGGATGCCCATCTCTTGGCCAATGTGGAGGGCAGTTACAAAGAGCATTTCTTGTTCTGGAAGACCTGTCCTGTCCTGCATTACACAAGCAACCCATTGATTTGAATGGGCACTGTAATTCATAACTTCCCCAGTAGTGGCACTGTAGGGAAATTAAACACTTCAGGTTTCCCCATAGATTACAGCTGATCAGTGGGGATCCAAGCAGGACAACACTTTGTGATCTGCAAATTGTCCAAAGCCCTCTTCTCTAGTGACAACTCCCAGCATTCCATTGTATCCTGACATCTTCCTACATCTTTGATCATGTGCTACCCTTGGCAGGGGCAGAAATTGAAGCTCTTGGGCCCAATGCAAAATCTGTACTGGGGCCCATTACCTACCATGTGCCATTTATAATATACAGTAAATAACATTAATATTTATAAAACTGTTTTTATCTGTCATGAAGACTTTTGGACCCCATCAGGCACTAGGGTCTGAGTGCAACTGCTACTTTGGCACCCCCTTTAGCTATGCTCCTGACCCTGAGATAACTACACATTTACTGATGCAGAAGGAATTAAAGATTCCACAAATTCCAATATTGCTGATAATATATCATACACAGACTAAATTCAGCTCTCAGACATCTGCAAACTGAGTATTAATTTCTTTGCATTACTAAATAAATATTTAGAAAGAGATGAGGAGTGAGATAAGCATGAATACAAAAAATATGCTACACAGGTGTCTCAGTTGCAGGGCGGCCTCATAAGTGTTTTCGCAACCAGGACACTCCATCCGTGTTCAGATGCACCAAACAATCTAACATTTCATGTTCAGAAATGTCCATAGCTATTCTGTCATATGTGTGAGTGACAAGACCCAGCAGGAGCCCCTTCCCCTTTAAATCACTGAAACGATCATCAAAATGGTGTGGCACGTTACAAATCTGTATGTATTTAATGAAGGAATCTACAGTACATTCTCTCACATGACATGTGTCCTGGGCGCCATTGGTGCTAGCTGTAAAAGTTAATGATAATATTAAAGGGTAACTAAACGTTTAACAATCTTCTGACATGTCATAGTGACATGTCAGAAGTTTTGATTGGTGGGGGTCTGAGCACTGAGACCCCTACCAATCACTCAAATGAAGTGGCAGAAGCGCTCATGTGAGCGCTGTGTTACTTTGTTTGAGTTTTTTTCCTGAAAGCCAATGTATCGGAGTCCGAGCTCATATACTTTCTATTGAGCCAGTACAGCCACATTGATTTCCGTAAAAATCCGAACAGAAACGAAGTGGCTGAGCGCTTACACGAGCACTTAGCAATTGGTGGGGGTCTCAGTGCTCGGACCCCCACAATCAAAACTTCTGATGTCACTATGACATGTCAGAAGTTTGTTGAACGTTAGTTACCCTTTATTTTCTAATAACAGGGATACATGCTGTTTTGGTAGCAGATTCTCTTTGCATTGAGGACATCTGGATCGCTGCTTAGCCTTAGTAGTGATGATCCTAAAAATCGGGATGTTACTATAAAATAGTTCAGGGACAGAATTAGCGACGTTCGGTTCACATGGTCACAAATTGAGGAATAGGAAGGAGTTGGAAAAGTGCTAGTATTGCCCTGAGAGTGCTAGGAGTTTCTTCAGAAGGGCGAGGATAGGACAGGCTGATGATTTAGCCGCCAAACTACAAATCCCTGAATGCCCATCAGCGTACAGGAATTTGTATATAGTACCAGAGGCATAACATTTAGCTCTTGGGCCCCAATGCAAAATCTTTAACAGCCACCCCCGTCCCCCATCTACTACCATGTGCCATTTTTTAATACTGGTCTTCTTATATGGCAGAGGAGCCTTTGGACCCCCTCAGTCACCTGGACCCAGGTGCGACAGCTACCTCGGCACCCTCTATAGCTAACCCCCGTGCATTACTTTGTGGGAGAGGGCACTAAACTGGTTCATTTCTTAGGGAATAGAAGCAGGGGAAGCATTGCTTCTAGCAGAGAATATGGTGCCTCACTAGGAAACCATACATTGGCACATGAAGTCCCTACCACACCATAATACGGGCCTGTAAGAAACATATGCGCCACCACCCAAGGGTCGGTGGACAACGCTTTGCCATGTCCATAGGTCCTGAATCTGCTGTGTCTTAACTTCAAGTGCATCTTATAGGAGATAAATCATAAATTCATAAATGGCTTGTGTATTATACTGGTACAGTAGGCCCGAAGTGTAAGCAATGGGGATTTGACACTTTCCACAGCCATGAAAATGAATGGATGGAATTTCTCCAATCATAACATTACATTTTAGAATTATTACCTCTGCTGTTCCTAATATAATCTTTAAAGGGGACATTCCCTTTGCTAGCAGGACAACCCGTGGCTACTACATTGAACGTTAAGTATTATCCTATTTACTTATACTCATTTCTTGAACTTACATTAATTATAGATAATAAAGTAGAATGCAACATGTGCTAATTGTTGAGGGCATTACCTCCCCAATGAATTCAATGGGGAAAACCTGCAACAGAAAACCAGCGATCACGCAGCATAAATTGACACTCTGCAGATTAAAAAAACGCACCGCAGGTCAATTTGTGAACAGTTTATCAGTGGGTTTTTTATTCAGCGTGTGGATGAGATTTGTTCAAATCTCATCCACTCTGCTGCTACTGTATTACACTGCGGATTTTTTGCAAATAAATCCGTTGCAGAAAATCTGCAGTTTTTTACGCTACGTGTGAACTTACCCTAATAGAAATACTCTGTGCTACCCCATTAACATTCCCTCCCCTGCCCCCCACATGAGCACTGGAGTCCATTTCCTCTATTATTCCCGACTGAAGCAAATTACGCCCCGCCGGTTACATCAGTACATTATCCTACTTTTAAAAGTAGGCCAATGAACTGAGCTAACCTTGGACCGTGTGATATAAGCTAACCAATGACAGCTTAGTTTACTGTGACAGACCCAGGAAGGTAAGTATGATAATGGTTTTGCTTTTTTACTTATTAGTTTTACTAATGTTTTGTTTTTTTACAGGTTTGGTCGTTGGACTATGTCGGATTCGAGGACTACTTCGATGACGGCATTTTTATTTTCAATAAATGGTTAACGAGATTGTGTGGGGGGTTTTATTTCAATAAATATTTTTTCTGTGTTGGTGTTTTTTTTTAGCTTCATTACTACTGCCTTAGTAATGGCGGCTGTCTGATAGACAGTGTCATTGCTAAGGCGGGGTTTAGTGTTAGCCGGTGAAGAGGCTAACACTAACCTCTCCATTATTACCCCGATACCCACTGCCACCAGGGGTGCCGGGAAGAGCCGGGTACAATCCAGTACCCGACCATCTGAAGCGACAGCCGGGCACTGGGGCGGCCGCAGGCTGGAATCATTAGACTGGGAAAGCCCAAAATCAATGGGCTTTCCCATCCTGGTAATGCTAGCCTGCTGCTGCTATGTTGTATCTGTCTGGTTATGAAAAATGGGGAGACCCCATGTTGTTTTTTTCAATTATTTATTTAATTTTAAAAAAAACGACATGGAGTCCCCCCCATTTTTCATAACCAGCCAGATACAATAAAGCAGCCGCAGCCTAGCATAACCAGGGTGGAAACGTCCATTGTTTTTGGGCTTTCCCAGCCTAATAATACCAGTCTGAGAAGCATGGGACATCTGGGGTCTGTGTCCGGCTTGTGTGTCTGGCATCTCCATAGAAATTAATGGAGCGCCGGTCACGCATGCGCAAGCACAACCGGCGCTACATTCATTTCCAAGGAGCTGCCTAACAAAAGCCGGACACAGACCGCAAATGTCCAATGCTTCTCATGGAGCACTTCGGGGGACTTCCAGTCCCCCGTTCTCCTTATAGCTGGGGGTCCCAGCGGTCAGACCCCCAGCGATCACACACGTATCCCCTATCCTGTGGATGACATATCCACAGGATATGTCATAAATGCCAGATATATGCGGGTCCCACCTCTGGGACTCGCACCTATCTCTAGAACGGTGCTCCCAAAACCCAGTTCTACCGCTCTGTGTTGTAGCTGAAAAGTGTGAGTCCTAACCATGAATTATGGAAACAGCGTAGCTCACTGAGCTACTCTGTTTCCATACGTCCCATAGAACTGAATAGTAGTTAAGGAAACAGCATAGCTCGCATGCTACGCTGCTTCCGTAACTGCCCTTCACTACTATAGGAGTTACGGAAATAGCATAGCTAAGCGAGCTACGCTGTTTCCGTAATTCATGGACGGAAATCACACTTTTCAGCTCAGAGCTACAACAGCGTTCTAGCGATAGGTGAGGGTCCCAGAGGTGAGACCCGCATCTATCTAACATTTATGACATTTTGCTGTGGATATGTGATAAATGTCTCTGATGGGAAAACCCCTTTAAGAAAAAAAAAATGGGCCTGCAGCCGCCGCCCACCCCCTCCTGCAACCCCACTGCCTAGTGGCAAATACGGAACTGTTAATCACCCATAATAATAATATTCTAAATAGTGACTGTCTACTGAGCAATCACTGACAATGTCAGACCGTATACGGACACACCCTATTAACAACGGAAATGGTAATGCCCAATTGTCAATTTATTCATTCATTTAAACAAACTAAGTGTTTGGGCGTCCACTTGGCAGATGAAGTTTAATGTAGATAAATGTAAAGTTATGCATCTGGGTACCAACAACCTGCATGCATCATATGTCCTAGGGGGAGCTACACTGGCGGATTCACTTGTTGAGAAGGATCTGGGTGTACTTGTAAATCATAAACTAAATAACAGCATGCAATGTCAATCAGCTGCTTCAAAGGCCAGCAGGATATTGTCGTGTATTAAAAGAGGCATGGACTCGCGGGACAGGGATGTAATATTACCACTTTACAAAGCATTAGTGAGGCCTCATCTAGAATATGCAGTTCAGTTCTGGGCTCCAATTCATAGAAAGGATGCCCTGGAGTTGGAAAAAATACAAAGAAGAGCAACGAAGCTAATTAGGGGCATGGAGAATTTAAGTTATGAGGAAAGATTAAAAGAATTAAACCTATTTAGCCTTGAAAAAAGACGACTAAGGGGGGACATGATTAATGGCACATACAAAAAATATGGTGAAATCCTGTTCCTTGTAAAACCCCCTCAAAAAACAAGGGGGCACTTCCTCCGTCTGGAGAAAAAAGGTTCAAGCTGCAGAGGCGACACAGCAGGGACTGGAGAACTGGAAATCTGTGGAATAGCCTACCGCAGGAGCCGTCACAGCAGGGACAGTAGATGGCTTTAAAAAAGGGTTAGATAATTTCCTAGAACAAAAAAATATTAGCTCCTATGTGTAGAAATTTTTCCTTCCCTTTTCCTGTCCCTTGGTTGAACTTGATGGACATGTGTCTTTTTTCAGCCGTACTAACTATGTAACTATGTAACTATGTAATTTTCAGGAAGAATTACAAAGGATTACTCTAATTCTTCCTGAAAATGTATAAAAATGTATGAATAAATTAAATGAATAAAATGTACAAATAAATTGACCACTGGGCGTTAACATTTCCCTTGTTAGGGTTAAGGGGGTGTCCCTATAAGGTCTGACATTGTAAGTGGTTGTTCTGTGTCAGACTGTGTATGGATATGCTCCAATAAAAAGGGGAATAGCAACAAATAGTTGTCAATTTATACTTACATTTCCAGGAGGAATAACAGAGGAATGACACAACACAGAGTTCTAAGCAAAGATTCTCCAGAATTACTATTTATGGGGAATAATGCAAAAAGTATTTACTAAAAACAGACATGTCAGGAGAGCAAACAGGTCCTTTTTAAGTGGCGCTTATTACAAATCAGCCCCTACATCCTTCAGCCGCCTTTGCTTAAAGAGGCTTTGTCACCACATTATAAGTGGCCTATCTTGTACATAATGTGATCGCTGCAGTAATGTAGATTACAGCAGTGTTGTTTATTTAGAAAAACTATCATTTTTGACGGAGTTATGACCTATTTTAGCTTTATGCTAATGAGTTTCTTAATGGACAACTGGGCGTGTTTTACTTTTTGGCCAAGTGGGCATTGTGCAGAGGAGTGTATGATGCTGACCAATCAGTGACCAATCAGCGTCATACACTTCTCTCCGTTCATTTACACAGCACATAGCGATATAGCTATAGCGCTATGTGCAGGCACATACACAAACACTAACGTTACTGCAGTGTCCTGATAATGAATATACATTACCTCCAGCCAGGACGTGATGTGTATTCAGAATCCTGACACTTCTCTAACACAATCCCGACGCTACAGCACAGCAAGCGTAATCTCGCGAGATTACGCTGTAAACTGTCATTTAAAACGAGATTACGCTTGCTGTGCTGTAGTGTCGGGATTGTGTTAGCGAAGTGTCAGGATTCTGAATAAACATCATGTCCTGGCTGGAGGTAATGTATATTCATTGTCAGGACACTGCAGTAATGTTAATGTGTGTGTATGTGGCTGCACATAGTGATATAGATATATCGCTATGTGCAGTGTAAATGAATGGGTAGAAGTGTATGATGCTGATTGGTCACTGATTGGTCAGCGTCATACACTTCTCTCCACAACGCCCACTTGGCCAAAAAGTAAAACACGCCCAGTTGTCCATTAAGAAAATCATTAGCATAAAGCTAATATAGGTCATAACTCCGTCAAACATGATCGTTTTTCTAAATAAAAAAACACTGCTGTAATCTACATTACAGCGCCGATCACATCATGTACAATATAGGATACTTATATATATAAAGCCGATGTATCGGAGTACGGGCTCATAGACTTTCTATTGAGTCCGTACACCGATACATTTATTTTCGGAAAAATCCGTACAGACACAAAGCAGCTGAGCGTTCATGCGAGCACTTCATCTGCTTCGTTAAGCGATTGGTGGGGGTCTCCGTGCTCGGACCCCCACCAATCCATACTTCTGACATGTCACTATGACATGTCAGAAGTTTGTCGAACGTTTAGCTACACTTTAACTCAAGTGGGAAACCCTTTCACTATACTTCAGTTCTGAGAACTGTCATAATTTTGATCTTTAATTCTACTTCAGTCATGCTCCTCTGCTGCCTTTTCTGCTATATTCCTCCCTGTGCTATTTCACAACCCTATCATGTATCCCTCCTGACTAAGGCCCCCTGCACACGACCGTGCCCATAATCACGATCCATGATTACAGACACGGCCGGCGCGGACAGCCATCCGCATTTAAAGTATGGGAGCACAGTCCGTAAAAAGCAAAATATAGGATATGTCCAATCTTTTGCGGAGCCTTTCTATGGCACAGACACCTTCCTATAAACATACGGGAAGGTGTTCGTCAGCCATAGAAATGAATGGATCCGTAATTACTGACAAAATCTACGGTCATGTGCATGGGGCCTAAGGGAGTTCTGATCCTGTGGGTTTTGGCTAGGCTTTCCTTCACCAAGGGCAAAGATTTTGTTCACCATCCTAGCCCCGTATCCAGTGGAGTAACTACCGCTGTAGTAGCCATAGCGGATGCTACGGGGCACGCGGCATGAGGGTGCCCATGCCGCCCGCTGACATGCCCCCCCCCCATATGCCCAGTGGTGCCGCTATCTATAGCATGCAGGTAAAAATACATGCATTAGCGCTGAATAGCCGGGCACGACCATTCAGCGCCCTACAATAACGCTGATTAGCGGGGCAAAATGACTTGCCCCGCCTATCAGCGCCTTTCAACGATATGCCGCTTCCGTAGTTGAAAGGCACTGATTGATGGGTCAAGTCATTCTGCCCTGCCAATCAGCGCCTTTCAATGACACGCCGCTTGCGCCGTTCAGATCCAGCAGACCTGCTCAGAAGAGAGCAGATGTGCATTGCCACCGGGTGGCGCGGGAAAGAGATCAGTGTGAGTATGTAAAGTTTTGGGTTTTTTCTACTAAAACTGTGAGTGGCATTATCTACAGTGGGGGCTCTATCTACAGGGGGTCTATATGTGGGGATGTGGAGCACTATATAGAGGGGGAGCTATATGAGGGGCACTATCTACAGGGGTGTGCTATATGTGGGACCCTATATACAGGGGTGGGTTACCTGTGGAGCACTGTCTACAGGAGGGCTATATGTAGGGCACTGTCTACAGGGGTGGGCTATATATGACGCACTATCTACAGAGGCGGGCTATATGTGGAGCACTATCTATAGGGGAAGCTATATGTAGGACAGCATGGTGGCTCAGTGGTTAGCACTATTGCCTTGCAGCTCTGGAATCAATATGTGGGCACTATCTACAGGGGCTTCTATGTAGGACACTGTCTACAGAGGCTCCAAGGGGGTCACTATCTACAGGGGGCTATGGGGGCACTATCTACAGGGGGCACGGTGTGTGTGTGTGTGTGTGTGTGTGTGTGTGTGTGTGTGTGTGTGTGTGTGTGTGTGTGGGACATAGTGTTTGGTACTATTATAATCAGGGACACAGTGTATGGTGTTATAATAGTTAGAGGTGCAGTTAATGGCGCTATTATCTTTAGAGGTGTTAAGAATTTTATCTTTGTTTATAGGTGCAGAAATGTTTTAAAAGAGAAGCTGAAGACATCTCAGCGGAAAACTGCAGAAATAGGTCGTGGCCGGGAGAAATCCATCATAGAGGTCTGGACCAGAGGGAGAAGAAAAGAGAAAAAGAACTAGAATTTGAGACGTCACCGGTCACTTAATGTAAATGTTTATTCTGCCTCTAATCAGTAATGTAATCACTGTATGATCTGCAGCGAGATGATGGGTGGTATGATTTTTTTTTTTTGTGAAACAGCAACTCCCAGCATATCCTTATCGTTGTTTGGGCCATGCTGAGAGCTGTATTTTTTCGCCGTACAAACCTATACGGCAGGGGTTGCACTAAATTGAGCTGTATTTGTTCTGGTGTTGTATATATGTACTGAGCTTGGTTCTGGGGCTGTATATATGTACTGAGCTTTGTTCTGGTGCTGTATATATGTACTGATCTTGGTTCTGATGCTGTATTTAAGTACTCAGCTTTTCTTGCGCTGTATATATGTATGAGCTTTGTTCTGGTACTGTATATATTTACTGAGCTTTGTTCTGGTGCTGTATATATGTATTGAGCTTTGTTCTGGTACTGTATATATGTATTGGGCTTTGTTCTGGTACTGTATATATGTATTGAGCTTGGTTCTGGGGCTGTATTTACGTACTGAACTTGGTACTGGAGCTGTATATATGTATTGTGCTTGGTTCTGGAGCCGTATATGTCAGAGCTTGGTTCTGGAGCTGTAATTATGTAGGATATATTTATAACAAAATTGCAGGGCAGATGGAATTGTTTCAATTAATTGTATATTTAATGGGAACCTGTCTGGTAATTTTAACCCCTTGAACCGCCACCATGCGGTAATACATGACCTGTTAAAATTTCCAAATGTATGTTTTTTTCAGATGCAGCAAAATCTATAAAATCAACTTTTAAAACGGCGCACACTATATGCTAATTACTCATTAAAGGTTCATGGGACGGTGCCGCTATCCTGAAGAGTCACATAGTCCTGCCTCCAAACCCACCTTTCCATGTTTGATTGACATCCCCCTGGCTGATACAACTTTCTTGGATGCGCCATTGCCTTGTACTACTTGTGTGGCACTATAAACAAGAGGGAGCTGTGTGGCACTATACACATGGGGAGCTGTGTGGCACTATATACAAGGGGCTGTGTGGCACTACTAAAGGGGGCTGTGTGGCACTATCTACTCGGGGGGCTGTATGGCACTTCTTACAAGTGGAAGGGCTGTGGCTCTATCTACAGGGGCCTGTGTGTGTGGCACTATCTACTAAGGGGGGGCTGTGTGGCACTATCTACTAAGAGGGGCTGTGTGGCACTATATACAAGGGAGGGGGCTGTGTGGCACTATATACAGGGGAAGCTGTATGGCGCTATATACAGGGGCGGCTTTATGGCGATATCAACAGGGGGGCTGTATGGCACTATCTACAAGGGGGATGTGGGGGGCGCTATCTACAAGTGGGGTGTGACACCGTCTACAGGCAGGGCTGTATAGTTTGCTATGGGGCCAAGCCTTTCCTAGTTACGCCCATGCCCGTAAATAGCTCGATCAGGGCTAAGTGGCTTGTTCGTGCTCCCACAAGCAACCTACACATTGGGCACATCCTTCCCCCACTCCCATAAAAACCTCTATGGGAAAGATAACTTTAATCGAAGTATGTGTATAGACAGTATACCATACCAACATGCCCTACTCAAGCATCAGTCGTGTGCAGCACTTTCACATGGTTTCTCAAGATGGTCTGATTTGTAGCATGTGCACTTTTCTGCATGTGATGTAATATCAGTCTCAATGCACATGTGAGAACCAGATTGGATTTTACTGCTCAAGATCTAACAGATCCCTTTTTACACTTAGAAATTAACATTATGTCTGTGGCTTGAGGAATGCTTTAATCCCATGGCTGAATGCATCAGCCAACATATCTACAGTGTACATTGAGGGAGCAACTGCTTTTCAAATAGGGCAATAAAATAGCAAAGTTCTCTTGATTCTTCTCCAGAACATATGTATTCAATAATAAGAGAAACACCACCTGCTTTCAGTAATTCTGTTTGCAAAGATAAATAGGATTAAACTCTATAAACATAATAAGCAGAAACACCTTCAAACTGTGCTCGCTCTAACAATACTACATGAAAAGTACACGTACATTAGGCTTTGTTCACATCTGCGTTGGGGTCCCGTTCTGATGTTCCGTCAGAGCTTTCCATCAGAACGGGACCCTGAACAGACACAAACTGACACAGACGGAAACCAGAGGTTTCCATTTCCATCACCGTTGATTTTAATGATGACGGATCCGGTGCCCATGGTTTCTCTTTGTCTCTGTTGTGCACTGGACCCGTCGTTTTGCCGGAAGCAATAGGGCAATAGCGTAGTCGACTACGGAAGGTAGCAGACAAAACATTATTAAATGTGAGACCAGCCCTGCTTACCCATATCTGTGGTTAGAGATACAGTATCTACCCATTCCTAAACTAGACACATTTCAAATAATGTTGTTGTTGCCAATATGACTAGAGTGCCCATCCACCTAGAATAAAATGGAAGGAATACATCATAGCAAGGGACTTTTCCAACATGCCAAACTATCAGACTGTGTTTGGCCCACTTTAGGCTCCGTAGTTTTCTTTGTTCTACATATTTCTCTCCTACCTTCTTTCTGTCTCGAAATACAGTCTTATAAGAAGTCGCCATTATGTCGATAGCTTCCTTGCCTATAACCTTTTCTTTAGATTACTGGATGGGCTAGGGCAAAGAATGAAGTCAACATGGACGCTGATTTTACACTGTTTAATAGGATGTTGTTTCGTTTCCTTTAAAAAATACATCCATCACATGTCAAGTCTGTGTCATTATCTGGTTTAGTTGGCATGAGTGGCATCGCTGCTAAGCATGTGTTGCTGTATTTATTGAATGACATAAGAGGAATGTGCTTGTTGAGTAACGTTGGATTTCCTTGAAATCCTTGAAATCTATCACATTTATAACTGAAGATGTAAATGGTTCCGAATCACCTCATACCCTGTGGCTTAAAAGGATTATTCCTAGAGATATTATGGCAGTGTCCCTACAAGTCATGTTATGCGATGAAGTATTGTATAATGAGCCTCTAGAAAATGAAGGATTCTGTCCATGCTGTGACTCAAATGCCATTACCAGGTCTTTTGCGTGTTTATGAGGCTGCAAATATTCAAACTATCTGTATATTTGTACAAGTCAGTTAAAGACAACCCTAAATAGGCAAACTGCTTCCTCGTCTTACATTAAACCAGAAAACAGGCAGATTAACTGAAAGGGAGTACAGAGTTGTCAGTATTATTAACATGCCACATACTATTACGTTGCTGTCGCCAAAGGTAAGTATGGAGAGCGCTCACGGGCTGAGCGCACTCCATACTTGGCGGGTGACGGCCATGTTATACAGCCGACACCTCTCTCCAGCAGGCGGAATCATAGTCCACTTTGAATCCGTCCCGTTTAACATCTTAAATGCCATGTACAATCGTGACTGCTGCATTTAAATTGTTAGAATCAGTGGGGCACCCCCTCAAACACGTCATCGCGCTCCCCCGTGGTGCGATCGGCCATTTACATTGGTTGTTATGGCAGCCTGGGGGCCTAGTTATAATAAATTATAATATAATTATAATATAAATTATAAAACATGCAAATTGCTGTTTTTTGGTCACCTTAACTATCCCAAAAAATGAAATAAAAAGTTATTCAAAGTCGCATATAGCCCAAAGTGTCAGCTATTGGATCAAATCCAATAGATAATGGACGATGTCGGGCCTACTTAAGACCACGGTACCTGTAGCTGCCTCTAATAATGCTATGGGGGTAGTTACGCCCCTGACATCAGTCCCTGTCCTCAGTGGGGCTCACAATGTAATTTTCCTATCTAAGACACACACACGAGGACACAATTTGATAGGAAGCCAAATAACATATCAGTATAGAGATGTCCTATATGAAGCTAAGTAAAGATGTAAATAGCAATAAAAGTACCGTCAATTATTTCTAATGGGACACTAACTGTGAGATGCAGTTGCTTTTATTGCCATTTACAAAACAAATGTTGACTTTCTTAACTCATTCTTAATAATTCATAACAGTTTCATACCTGTATACAGAGAATATATCACTATATGAGAGTATGAGGCCGTATCCGTAATAATGACATAATTTAATCAATTATTACTGTAATCTCATTATAGTTAATGCATTGTTAAAAAACCCTCTTCCCAGCAGCATCTTACCATGTGGTGGCTGTATGGAAATATTCAAAAACTCAGTTATCATTCATCATCTTGGCACTTCGCGTGAAAGAAAACTAAATCTAAAATATGAGTTGGCTTATGTAAAAGAGTTAACAAAAACATTCCCAGATACATACGGGGTCATTGCCATGTCCTGAAAAGACCTGAGTTTTTACCTACAATCAGGTTCATGTTCCCTCAGCAAATACACAGTCAAGTAAAGGCTCTTTTATATGGGCCAATGATCGAGCAAACAGGGCAACGATCAGCCGATGATCGGCTGTTCTGCTCATTTATGTAGCCAATAAAATGGTCCCTAGTTGGCAGAACACTAAGGCCTGTACAACAGCAAACAAAGTGTATGATGCTTAATTGGGTGCCATATGTAGGAAACATTCCCCTAGAAGTAATTTCAATGTATAACCTCTGTATTACTATTTCAATGTATTACCTCTGTAATACAGCATACGTTGGAACATATGAAATCAAAAGCAAACCGAGGTACAGTAGGGCCCCATTAACCTCTATTACGAATCCATACAAAGTGGAAGTGTGCATTCAGAGATAGCTGTCAATTACTTAGTAGGTCCGCCTACTGGACACCTAAAAATGAGAAGATTATACTGAAAACTATATATCAATCTGCTCAGCTCCTCCTGCTCTATAAGGGTATGTGCACACGTAGTGACCAAAAACGTCTGAAAATCCAGAGCTGTTTTCAAGGGAAAACAGACCCTGCTTTTCAGACGTTTTTTGAACAACACGCATTTTTCGCGGCGTTATTCGCGCCGTTTTCGCTGCGTTTTTTACATCCGTTTTTGGAGCTGTTTTCATTGGAGTCTATGAGAAAACAGCTCCAAAAACGTCCAAAGAAGTGTCCTGCACTTCTTTTGACGAGGCTGTATTTTTACGCGTCGTCGTTTGACAGCTGTCAAACGACAACGCATAAATAACAGGTCGTCGGCACAGTACGTCGGCAAACCCATTCAAATGAATGGGCAGATGTTTGCCGACGTATTGTAGCCCTATTTTCAGACGTAAAACGAGGCATAATACGCCTCGTTTACGTCTGAAAA
The DNA here is from genome assembly GCF_050947455.1 of Rhinoderma darwinii. Taxonomy (NCBI): domain Eukaryota; kingdom Metazoa; phylum Chordata; class Amphibia; order Anura; family Rhinodermatidae; genus Rhinoderma; species Rhinoderma darwinii. The sequence continues at coordinate 22,595,141 of NC_134694.1, read as the reverse complement.
TAGGTCGTGTGAACCCAGCCTGAGAGTAAACCACTGTGCCCAGAGAAAATACACATGCCAATTTTGCTCTGAGACATTAACTTGTGGCCATACTGCTGAACTAAAAATCTGTAGCGTCATAAAGGTTTTCTAAATAGTACATACAATTACAACTCAGTAGAAAAAAAAAAGCACAAAATGTGAAATTCAACAAGAAATACAGAATAAGCACAGTTACATAGCGGCTTAAAACAAGAGATGTAATTCAAGACATAGATACTACTTTAGGCTTTGTTCACATCTGCACCAGGGCTCCTTTTCGACGTTCGATCTGTGCTTTCTGTCGGAACGGAGCCCTGACTGACACAAACAAAAACCATAGGTTTCCGTTTCCATCCCCATTAGTAGTAGTCGACTATGGTATTGATTCCGTCAAAACGACGGAACCCTTGCACAACTGAGACAAACCGAAACCATTGGCACTGGATCCGTCACCATTTTTCAGTCAGGGCTGTATTCTGACGGAAAGCTTTCGCAGAACGTCGGAACAGAGGCCCGACGCCGATGTGAACATAGCCTGACCTGGCCACACAGATGAGATAGCTGTTGGCCAAACGCTTGCTCACAAACACTAACAGCTATCTCTCTCTAATTCCCCCATAACACATGCATACTTGGATAGGCCAACATATAGTCCATGTTTATTTCAATAAATAAAGAGGAATAAGACATCTCTGGCAGTGGCTTACATAGCGTTAACTTGTAGGTCGAGAGGCCAAATGCAAAATAGGGGCCCTCCAACTGTCATATTTATGGAGCAGTGTTGGTCTCCTCATATGGAGTAAAAGGACATTTTAGGCCATTTCAAGTTCCAAGGCCCAGGTACCACCATAACCTCTGAACCCCTTATAGTTATGTCCCTTGTGGCTTATCTTCTAGGGCAGCAAAGGATCAGGTATGCTGAAATCCAACGCACTTGATCCTTCTTTCCCCGTTGGCAGACATCACATAACGGCTACCTCTATGCACATTACATTGTCAGCTAATCCCGCCAAAAGGCGCCGTCATTTATCTAATATCCCTTGCTGACCATTTATGCATCTAAAGTCTATAACTAGGTTAAACTAAATGGTCACAGATCGACTCGCTGCTGGGACCGCCAGTGATCAGCTGTAATCTGCAGGGTGACCTGGTAAGTGTTACATTTTCCTGCAGCACCACCACAAGAGAAATAAAACATTACACAGTTCTTATTTATATCAGTGAGCTGTCCATCTATGTCCATAGATGTCTTCAGGGCCGATTATAGCCTTTCTGCTTCCTGAAATGGCGCCCCCCCAGGTCTTGATTGAAATCCACCTGGCTGTTCTACATCACTAGCAGCCTCCTCCAACTGTTGCGGATGCACCGTTGATTTTATAGATTTTGCTGCATCTAAAAAAAACATTCAAGGGAATGTTTGAAAATATTGTCAGGTCATGCATTACCGTATGGTGGCGGTTGAAAGGGTTAAAACTACCTGACAGGTTCCCATTAAATATACAATGAATTGAAAACAATTCCATCTGCCCTGCAATTTTGTTATTATAAATATATCCTATATAATTACAGCTCCAGAACCAAACTCATACATATATACTGCACCAGAACAAAGCTCAGTACATAAATACTACACTAGAACCAAGCTCAGTACATATATTCAGCACCAGAACAAACGTCAGTACATATATACAGCTCCAGAACAAAGCTCAATACATAAATACAGTATTAGAACCAAGCTCAGTACATAAATACAACACCAGACCCAAGCTCAATACACATATACAGCACCAGAACAAAGCTCAGTACATATATACAGCACCAGAACAAAGCTCAATACATAGAGTATTATAACTAAGCTCAGTACATAAGTACAACACCAGAACCAAGCTCAGTACATATATACAGTACCAGATCCAAGCTCATTAGATATATACAGAACAGAACCAAGTTGAGTACATGAATACAGCACCAAAACAAAGCTCAGTACATAAATATGACTCCAGAACCAAACTCAATAGATAAATACAACACCAGAACCAAGATCAGTAAATAAATACATCACCAGAACCAAGCTCAGTAGATATATACAACATCAGAATCAAGCTCAGTACAAATATACAGCACCAGAACCAAACTCAGTACATAATTACAGTACCAGAACAAAGCTCAGTACATAAATACAGCACCAGAACAAAGCTCAGTACATAAATACAGCACCGGAACAAAGTTCAGTACATATATATATATATATATATATATATATATAACACTAGAATCAACCTAGGTACATAAATACAGCACTAGAACCAAGCTCAGTAGAGCAACAGCACAAATACAGCTCAATTTAGTGCAACCCCTGCTGTAAAGGTTTGTATGGCGTAAAACCACAGCTCCCAGCATGGCCCGAACAATGGTAAGAATATGCTGGGAGTTGCTGCTTCACTAAAAAAAAAATCATACCACCCATCATCTCGCTGCAGATCATGCAGTGACTACAGTACTGATTAGAGGCAGAATAAACATTTATGTTATATTCATGTAGAACCTCATGTTCACACATTTTTTTTTCATTTGCTTAGCCGCATTACATTCAGTCATATGGATGAGTGGTCCAGGTTTTCTTCTCCCCCTTATTGATATATATATATATATATATATATATATATATATATATAGGCACCAGCACTCCACCCATTTGGCCCAGGTGTTTTTAAGTAGCAGGAGACTGCATAACGTCCTCTACCTATGTATTCTCAATTTGGCCACTGAAGCTACAAGGAAAGGTGAGCTCTTTCCATCTGTTAATTTTTTTGTGGTGTTGTGTGGTGATTTTTGTTGCTGTAGTGCTGTATCTGTGGGGGGACGTGGCCCAGAGCCAAGGTGGCTCAACTGGCAGCATGGGGGTTGTTTATCTTCTGGGTTGCTCACACTGCAGGTGCTGTGTTGCAGCGGCACTGGTTGCCAGGGGATACTACACTTGATAGCATAGGGACCCACTTAAAAGAGGTTGCTGTAAAGTGGCAAGTCGGCTTATACAGTTTGATCAAAATGTTTACTAGAACCTCATGTTCGTACATTTTTTAATTTGCTCGGCCGCATTAGATCAAGTATAGTCAAGTGGATGTGCGGTCTAGGTTTTCATCTCCCCCTTATTGATATAAACATTTACATTAAGTGACTCACAGGTGACATCTTCATAGATTCTAGTTGTTCATTGATGACTTCTCCCATCCACAGCCCATTTCTGCAGTTTGCCGCGCAGATGTCTTCAGCTTCTCACTTTTCAAACATTTCTGCAACTATAAACTAAAATAAAATTCTCATGGTGACAATAAACTATGCCCCTAAATACAATAGCACCATACACTGCGTCCCAGATTATAATAGCACCATACACTGCATCCCTGATTATAGTAGCACCACACACTGTGTCCCTGATAATAATAGCACCATACACTGTGCCCCACACACAGTGCCCCATGTAGATAGTGCCCCACATATAGCTCCCTGTAGATAGTGCACCACATATAATCCCCCTGTATATAGTGCCCCACATATAACCACCCTGTAGATAGTGCCTCACATATAGCCCCCTCTAGAAAGAGACCCACATATAGCCCCCCCATAGATAGCCCCCCTGTAGATAGTGCCCCACATATAGCTCCCCTGTAGATAGTGCCCCACATATAGCCCCCCTGTATATAGTGAACCACATATAGCCCCCTGTACATAGTGTCCCACATATAGCCCCCTGTAGAGAGTGCCCTACATTTATCCCCCTGTAGATAGTGCCCCACATATAGCCCCTCTGTAGATAGTGCCCCCCATTTAGCCCACCCTGTAGATAGTGCCCCACATATAGCCCCCCTTGTATATAGTGAACCACATATAGCCCCCCTGTAGATAGTGCCCCACATATAGCCCCTCTGTATATAGTGCCCCACATTTAGCCCACCCTGTAGATAGTGCCCCACATATAGCCCCCCTTGTATATAGTGAACCACATATAGCCCCCTTGTAGATAGTGCCCCACAAATAACCCCTCTGTAGATAGTGCCATACATTTCCCCCCCTGTAGATAATGGCCCACATATAGCCCCTCTGTAGATACTGCCCTATATTTTGCCCCCTCTGTAGTTAGTGCCCCACATATAGCCCCCCTGTAGATAGTGCCTCACATATAGCCCCACTGTAGATAGTGTCCACGTATAGCCCCCCTGTAGATAGTGCCCCACATAAAGACCCCCTGTAGATAGTGCCCCATATATAGTCCCCCTGTAGATAGTGCTCCACATATAGCCCCCTCCCATAGATAGTGTCCCACATGCTTTTAACAGGAAAAAAAACTTTACATACTCACCTGATCCCATTCCCGCGTCGTCCTCTTGCATTCCAGACCTGCTCTCTTCTGAGCAGGTCTGCTGGGGCTGAACGCCGCAAGCACTGCGATGATGTCATCGAGCCGCATCATTGAAAGGCGCTGAATGGCAGGTCGAAGGCATTCTGCCCTGACAATCAGCGTCTTTCAAGGACGCAAGTGGCGCAATGACATCATTGCCCTGCTTGCATCGTTGAAAGGCACTGATTGGCAGGGTGCCTTACCTTGCTATTCAATGCGACTACGACATTGAGCCGCTTGCGTCATTAAAAGGCGTTGAATGGCACTTGCTCTCCCATTCAGCGCTTATGCAGTGCGTATGCATGTAATTGTATCTGTGTCCTATAGACGTAAGTAGAATTATAGTGCAGGAGGGGGTGGCAGCAGCTGGTTTCAGTGGCGTCGCGCCCCCTCAGAGAGGCAGCAGGCTGCTGCCTGAGGTGAGATGCTCTTCTCGCCTCATGGACAGTGCGGCCCTGGATATGCTGAATCCTCCAAAGCGAAAGATACTCTTTATGGAAGTTTCTCAAAAAATTATGTCGCAAGCAAAACTATTGTTGCATAGGCATTAACATGGCATACCGATGTGTAACTTGTAGCTGCTGGGCCCTAATGCAAAATCAGTAAAAGGCTCCCCATCTACTACAGTATGTGCCATTTATAATACTAATGTCTTCTTATGTGGCAGTGAGGCATTTGGGCCCCCTTAGAGACCGCCTAGATGGGTCTAGCTTCAAGGTTAGCACTTGCTACCTCTGCACCCCCTATAGCTAGACCCATCAGAGCATCTACTATACTGTATACTCTTATCTCATCGTATTCATTATCCAGATAAAACCATATGTGTACTAAATATGTTGTCAGTTAATATTTACCTGCTTCGTCAGTTAGAGTTCTGTGTTTGTTTTTCTTTCGATACGCAGAAAGCTTTAATCTTTGTTTTGTCTTTGTGATTATTCCCACCAGGTTTCAGACATACAGTACCTATGGGGTGCAGGCCCAACAGGCTTGTCACTGTGACAACAATTGCTACAGAATCTAACTCCCCGAACGCTTGTCAATTACATACCTAAAGCCTATTCAGAACATAAAGCAAAAATAAGCAGAAAACAAAGGTTAAAACATACCTGAGACTGGAAACAACATTCTTCTGATATTTCCATATTTTTGTAAGGAGGTCTCAATAGCAGATGTCATGCAAGAACAGGTAAGCTGCATTTATAGAGGTTATCCTACAAATGTCAGGGTTGTTAGCAGTACAGATGTAGCAATCTTTAGCTTGACCCTGATAACTTGCTGCAGCGTGATAATTTATAACATAATACCAAAAAAAATCTAAATCCATTGAAAAAAGTAAGTGAAAGTTTCTTGCCACAGTGTATTTAACGTGTTAAGAGTCAAGTTAAAGATTGCCACATCTGTAAAGCGTCTATTAATAGATGAGGGACAGCTTATATTCCATTTTTGACGTACAGTATATACTGATCAGGAAACCCTTATGCGACGTTTTATCCAAACTAAATAATAGAACCTACTTATGCCATTAAAGTGTACCTATTCTTTCATAAAACTTTTGACATGTTATAGTGACATATCAGAAGTATTGATCGGTGGGGGGTCTGAGCACTAAAGCGCTCAGGTGAGCACTGAGCAGCTTAGTTTCTGATTCGCTCTGCTCAGCTTTCCTCGGAAAGCCGAGTGAGCAGTGTACCGGTTCAATAGAAAGTCTATGAGTCTACTTTTGCCGCTTCGTTTTAGTGATCAAATGGGATCTCAGTGCTCGGACCCACACTGATCAAAACTTCTGACATGTCACTATGACATGTCAAAAGATTTATGAAAGTAGAAGTGCATGTTAATTAAGAAGGTTGCCCGCATCTGAACCCTTTGCTATGGCTATCTTTAAAAAAAACTAAAAAACATATACAATATTCTAGTAACAATATAAATATAAAATATTATGGGTTTTATCATGCAAATCTAGGACCCTTTTGATGGTTGCTACAATTTATTATTTTGAACAAATATCTAAAATCTTTTCTGTGTCTATTTTACACACTTTTAACCCTTTTAATATGTAATAATGAAAATTGCTCCCAGGTCCTTAGTGCATATACTTAAATTTTTCCCCATTAGGTCATTTCTTAGCCGAACCTTCGAATTTATCTAAATCTACTGGGAACATAATTACATCTCATTTTGATACAATTGCCACACATAGTTCAATGTAATTGGAAAATATACAAACTGGACTCTATAAGCTACATGGGGCCTAATACTGACCTATATGGAGCCCAGAACATCTGTGTGCCAGTCTGATCTGTAGACACAGCAGCAAATAAACAGTAATATGATTGTCGGGAAAGCCATTTATACCGTATTTAGTGGGAATATACTGTTAGTTTCGCTCTATATTTCAAAGGCACTTTGCATGAGCAACAGCATATTTTGTTTTGTATCATTGTAACGTTATTGATATTGTACAATTTATATTCAACCAATATTTGTTCCAGTCATTGTCCCCTGACGAATCTGCGTAGAGGCAGGGGGAACGGATTGGGGTTTGCCTACAGGATTTGTTTTCCTTATCAGATTTTAGCTGTACTTGGGTACATTTTGTGTATCATTATTGTGGTTGTTGTTTAAAGTTGGCATTTTTTTTTCTTTTTGTATGTGCCCTTTTGTAATATTGTTTTACTCCATCTACTGCCTGATCCAGGTTTTTCCCAATTCTTTGGTGCCGTTTATTTGCATCTATTAAGAATACTCTAGGGTTTCAATATGGCCTCATTAAGGACAGGATGGAGGTTAAGATTTCGGGTTCTCTCTGAATCAGCCACTACTGTATGTGAAAGATCATTTCCGTTTAATATAGGGTATGGCTCTTTTGTGTCCTGATTTTTCCAGGACCATCCCAAAAGTTTCCATTATTAATCTAACTCACATTGTTTACAGTATCTTCCATACTTCAGTATCTTGTTACACATGGGCTAAAATACTACGGTGTGACGCAATTTAATGACTTGTACATGTCTTTATATAACAAATAGAAGTTGTGGAATGACTATCCCAGATGCATCCTAAAGAAAGAAAAAATATTCTGGATGGGCAGCTCAGACAATCATGGATCCACTCGCACCCCAACTCATTTGAGTCCCATTAAAGAGAAAATAAGGTACAGCTTTGTATTAAGTATATAATATTTAACTCTCAGTTGTAACTTTGCTACTATAGATTATGATCTATATAATTAAGTCTTGTTAAGTAACATAAATCTGAATTTAGGTCTAGTTCAGTATTTTTAAGGTCCAAATGGAGGTCCTATGTTCTGAATGGTTTACTGAGTTGAATGAACACAGATACTTTCTTCCAGAAACAGCGCCACTCTTGTCCATGGGCTGTGTCTGGAATTGCTTCTCAGCCCCATCCAAGTGAATGCAATACCAGACACTGCCCGTGGACAAGATTGGCGCTGTTTCTGGAAGAAAGCAGCTATGTTTTTCTGAGCTCATACAACTACTTGTAACTTCCACTGGGGATGTGGACCCACTGGGCTACTCCACCGTAATGGAGCAGCTGCTGGCTAGACAAGTATAGGACAGTCACTGGTCTACCTTGATGGCAGGCTGGTGCCGCATTACTGGAAGCAGGCGGGTGGCGGCTTACCGGAAGCAGGCTGGTGCTGGGTAGTTGGAAGCAGGCTTGTGCTGCTTTTACTGGAAGCTGGCTTGTGCTGGATTATCGGAAGCTGGCTTGGTCATGGACACTAGACTCAGGATGTAGGACTGGTCACAGACATTAGAATCGGGGTACAGGACTGGAATCGCCATGGACACTGGACTCAGGATACAGGACTGGACACGGGTGCAGGACGGGTTACGGACACTGGCCTGTCACGGACACTGGACTGAACACGGATACAGGATAGTCATGGACACTGGTTTCAGGGAACAGGATACGGAACTTTTGCAGACTAACTCTGGGCAAGAAATAACATTGTTCAGGCACTGGGGCAGAGAACAGGTCCAACTATATAGCCCTGGGTGTACAGGGATATGCTGGGGACGCTTTAGTGGTGCGCGCTGGCTCTTAAAGAAACCACCAGAGTTTGCGCGCACACCCCACGGGAACCAGTAGCAGGAGGCATAGCGCACCGGTGACCCAGGGGAGGAAGGAGACGCCAGCGGTGAGTGAAAACAAACTGACTGCCCCGGCCACCGGGGGAGGGGTGATGACGGCGGTCCGTGGGCCATCGGCGCTACACTACTTAACATTTAATACCAAACTCCAAAACAATGTGTGAAGAAAAGAGTGTTATAAATGAAAGAAGAGTGAAAGGAAGGTATGGGGATGATATGTAAATGTAACAGGAATCATGGTTGGAAGACTCCCTTAAATATAACGTAGCATGCTGGAAATACTCTTAATATTTATTCATCTGAATACTTGGCAAGTGAGTCTAGGGTTCAGATTTGTTGCTTTGTTCAAGAAATATGGCATAGTTCTCAAAGTGGGATATGGTTGTCTTTAAAGAGGCTCTGTCACCACATTATAAGTTCCCTATCTCCTACATAAGGAGATGGGCGCTGTAATGTAGGTGACAGCAGTGCTTTTTATGTTAAAAAAAAACCGATCTATTTTTACCACTTTATTAGCGATTTTAGATTTATGCTAATGAGTTGCTTAATGTCCAAGTGGGTGTATTTTTACTTTAGACCAAGTGGGCGTTGTACAGAGGAGTGTATGATGCTGACCAATCAGCATCACCCACTCCTCTCCATTCATTTAGGCAGCGCATAGGGATCCTTTTAGAATAGTATGTGCTGTCTTATACTAACACATTAACAATACTAAAGTGTTTAGACAGTGAATAGACATTCCACGGGATGTCTATTCACAAGTTACTGTTTCTGTGGTAGTTACAGCAGAGCAAAGCGTAATCTCGTTTTAACCTGTCATTTACAGCGTAATCTCGCAGGATTACGCTTTGCTCTGCTGTAACTACCACAAAAACAGTAACGAAGTGCAGAGATTGTGAATAGACATCCCGTGGAATGTCTATTCACTGTCTAAACACTTCAGTATCGTTAATGTGTTAGTATAAGACAGCACATAGCGATCTAAAAGGATCACTATGCGCTGCCTAAATGAATGGAGAGGAGTGCATGATGCTGATTGGTCAGCGTCATACACTCCTCTGTACAACGCCCACTTGGTCTAAAGTAAAAATACACCTACTTGGGCATTAAGCAACTCATTAGCATAAATCTAAAATTGCTAATAAAGTGGTGAAAATAGATTGTTTTATTAAATAAAAAGCACTGCTGTCACCTACATTATAGCGCCAATCTCCTTATGTAGGAGATACGACACTTATAATGTGGTGACAGAGCCTCTTTAAAGGGAATGTGTCGCTAGAATTTTTTTCTTTTATTTTTTAGTTAAACAGTTAGTATATAAATGATTACACATTGTTCTAATTTTTTTAATTTTTTCACAAGTCAGGAAATATTATAAATTAGATTCTAATTTATAAAATTTCCATGTGCTGGTCACTAGAGGGGGCAATTCCCAAAATTGCAGCATTGGCATGTGGTAAAGCAACCTCATTGCTTTATGCTGCAAAATTGGAGAAGACACACTCGCTCTAGTGTCCTCAAGCAATCCCCCCTCCTTTATGCTGGCTAGTGCCAGGAGAAAGGAGGGGGGTGAATGTTCAAACCTCCTACACTGTGTGCCGCCATTTTTTGAGCGAATGTACAGTGTAGGAGGATTAGATACAGTGGTAATAACACAGTATAACACGAAGATACACACACATCACATACACAAACATAACTTACCTGCTCCTGCCTCCGCCGCTGTCGCTGCTGCTGCCTCCGCTCCCTGTCCTTGCTTCTGAACATATGGACGGAAGCCGCGACCGGAAGTTGTCATCTTACTTTCCGGCCGTGGCTTCCGGTCCACATGAAAATGGCGCCGGATGTCGCTCTGCCGAAGACCTTCCTTTTAGACTGTGTGGGAGCGGCGCATGCGCCGTTCCCACACAGACGGCGTACACTATAGTGAATGGAACGGCTCCCGTTCACATTCTCTATGGGGCTGTATGTGCCGTATTTAATCTCTGTATGTGTCGTTAATCGACACATACAGAGATGAAAAAAAATGGCAGCTCCCATAGAGAAGTAAAAGAAAGAAAAAAGAAAAAAGTACAACACAAAAACACAAATAAATAAAATTTATTTTAATGACATAAGAGCAATAACATATAAAAAAAAAAAATTTCGGGACACCTTCCCTTTAAGAAGGGAGAAGTGATTTAGGACCAAAACTGAAGGGATAAGCAGGGGATTTAAGAAGGGTGAGAGAAAATGAAACCCATGGGCAAATGATCATAAACCTACATTTTAATTAGACATTAAGACATCTAAAAAAGCAGGAAAAAACACTGACGGTTTTAAAAAAAAATCTAATATACATATATAAATATATATACTGTATATATATATATATTTAATATATAAGTATATTTATATTGCATATCAGTATTGAGTGTAGAATGTATAAGTGAAACAAAGTCTAAAAATGTATATTTCTCATATATTTGCTTTCTTATAGAGATGTTCATCTACAGAAGTGCCCACAAAGCAGCATAAGAAACCCGACAGACTTTAAAAAAGAAAAACACGTGGATCTGGCAGGTAGATTGTACACGCATATCACATTTTTATTTTACAAAAATACATCAGTAAATATAAACATTTCCTTAAAGTGTAGCTAAACGTTCGGCAAACTTCTGACATCTCATAGTGACATGTCAGAAGTTTGGATTGGTGGGGGTCTGAGCACTGAGACCCCCACCAATCGCTAGAACGAAGCATCTGAAGTGCTGAGCGCTCAGCTGCTTCGTGTCTGTTCGGTTCTTTCGGAAATAAATGTATCGGTGTACGGGCTGAATACAAAGTCTATGAGCCCATACTCTGATACATCGGCTTTTCTGGAAAAAGCCGAACAGAAACGAAGCAGCTGAAAGCTCACACGAGTGCTTCAACTGCTTTGTTCTAGAAATTGGTGGGGGTCTCCGTGCTCACTATGACATATCAGAAGTTTGTTGAACGTTTAGCTACACTTTAAGGTTAAAGCCATAATGTCTGGAATTCGGAAAAAAAAGGCTACTTTTTATTGAGAAATAGCGTGATTTTGCCCATGGGCTGTGTCTGGTAAAAGTTATCAAAAGTTAAAGGGTTTCTCTGCTTTGGACAATCTCTACTTGTTAGAAGGGTCCCTGGTCAATAAACTGATTACAAAGTGTTAATCTTCTGGACTTCCAGAGATGAGCTGTAACCTGTGGGGGAACCTGTAAGTGTTCATTTTCCCTGCAGCGCCTCCACAGAGCAAATTAAGCATTACACAGTGCCACAGTGGTTTGTCTGTGTAATGCACAACAGGTCCTCCAGTGCGAGAGATGCTCTTTGTAACCACTCTCCAATCTGAGCAAGAGATGAGGATCCTTACCAGAGGACCCCTTCTCTATTAACTCAGAATTCCCTACTAGGGTGCTGATAATGGTTTTCTAAACTAGACAACCCCTTTAACTTGGAGCTATTATTGTGCAGCCAATCAAGACCTGCTCTGGTGATTCTTGAGAATTATCTCTCTGCTGATGGGTCACTGTTTGAATACATTTGGCTACCAAGGAGATAAAGTAAGCAATTCTGTCACTAATAATAATAATTATACATATATATATATATATATATATATATATATATATATATATAAATCATATATTAGGTATAAGTTGCCCTCTCCCTCTGTAAACAAGTTAAATGCCACAGTCGGTACTGACCGCAGCATTTAGCTGGTTAAATGGCCACGATCGAAGTAAACTTTGATCGCTACCATGGAGCAGGAATCTGGCTGTCATCAGACAGTCGAGCACCCGCTCCAGCCTGCACGGTACACCTCTGCAGGACGTAGACTGGGCTGCCATGAAAAGGCGGCGGTCCAGCCCAAGGCCCATTTAGTAACCGCAGTGAAAAGGCGCATTGGTGGTCACTAAGGGGTTATGTAAATGCCCACACATTTTAAAAACGACATCTGTTTAATAGACCTTCATGAATCAGGGTGGACTGATGCCTTCTGTGTCATGAGCTCACCAAATACAAGTACAATACACCTGTATAAATAAGCTTTAAGCTGTATTATAATTTATGTTACTGTAATGTTATTTTTTGTTTAAAGGATTATTACCTAATCCTTATGCCGGTCGTGCTATTCTAACTAATAGTTTAGTACATTAGCTGCTGACCTAGTGAATGAACCCTGTGGCTTACCACTAAGTTTGTCATGAATATAAAAATTTAAGAGAGATGATGACCTAACAAACATCCCCAAGCATCCAATCCCTGACTACTGTCATGATATATCACATTTCTGTAAATTTGTTTTGTGCACTGTCCTCTTGGGCAACTAGGAGATTAATTCAATGTTCACTTTGTAAACCCTCTGTTTGATCCAGTTCCATTTTCCCACAGTGACTGATGGATACAACTTTCTCCTCTGTTCAGATTTGGGATCACAGCCCAGAAAAAGAGACCGAACATTTCATCCCACAAAAACGTTTTACTTCCCTCTAATAGTAATTGCGGTCATCCTTTAAAACCTTTGAGTGGCATATTTCCCACAGTCAGGAAAGTACCTCTCCCAGAAGAGTCACAGTAAACTTTAAAAGTTATTCATCCACTTAACTCTTTTTACAGAATAAGAAATTTCCCTTCCTTCATAGCAGCAGGACTTCACGTTGTTTAAAGTTTCAACCATTGGTGAGCAGTATAACTGCTTCAAAAGAGAGATATTTAGTACTGTGCGTCCTGTACTATTGACCCAAAAAGAGCGTTGACTCAAAAAAGCTATGCTGTCGCATACTTGCCTGGCCCGTAGCTTTCTAGGCGCATACAGCAAACACACTTAAAAAAATGAAGTGTTAGGCTTCGTTCACATCTGCTTCGGGACTTCGTTCATGGGTTCCCTCTGACCTTTGCGTCAGGGGAACCCATGAACAGAATCCAAACTGAAACAAACGGAAACCATAGGTTTCCGTTTGCATCACCATTGATTCCAAGGCTGGATTCACACGACCTATTTTCAGACGTAAACGAGGCGTTTTATGCCTCGATTTACGTCTGAAAATACGGCTCCAATACGTCGGCAAACATCTGCCCATTCATTTGAATGGTTTTACCGATGTACTGTGCCGACGACCTGTCATTTTACGCGTCGCTGTCAAAAGATGACGCGTAAAATGACTGCCTCGTCAAAGCAGTGCAGGACACTTCTTGGGACGTAATTTGAGCCGTTTTTCATTGAATTCAATGAAGAACAGCTCAAAATTACGCCCGTAATTGACGCCTCGCAAAACGCGAGTACGAGCAATTACATCTGAAATGCAGGAGCTGTTTTCTCCTGAAAACAGCTCCGTAACTTCAGACGTAATGGTCGATATCGTGTGCACATACCCTAAGGGTGACGGATTCGGTGCAAATGGTTGCTGTTAGTCACCGTTGTATAAGGGTTTGACGGAATGAATAGCGATCGACTACGGTATTGATTCCGTCAAAATAACAGAACCCTTACACAGCGGTGACAAACGGAAACCATTTGCACTGGATCTTTCACCATTGAAATAAATGGTGGTGCAAACAGAAACTTATGGTTTCCGCTTGTTTCAGTTTGGATTCTGTTCTGTGCAGATGTGAATGAAGCCTAAGCAGAGAATTATGGAGATATTTTCCCCTAAAGTTATGCTTCAAGGATAGAATACAACAATTATTACAGGATACAACAGAAAAACCATCTGTATGCCTCCATATGAAACTAGAGGCATACAAAGGTAAAGTGCAATATTATAGCTCCATACAACTCAGAGGAGCTATGTCCACCTTCACAACCAATTTTTTTTCATTACTCCAATGTATCTAAAATTAAAAATGTAGCAACTTTGCAAATAGTCTTAATTAAAAATCTGCTACTGTTTTGTTCCAACAGTTCCTATACACAGACATAGCTAGGTTCTCCAGCACCCGGGGCAAAGATTCAGTTTGGCGCCCCCCCCCCCCCAACCTCTTTTCCGACATCTCCTTCCCCCTCGCCGTGTTTGTTTTCTCTGCCAATCAATGACGTGTGATTTCTTTTCCACATTTCTTTTTATGTAACTTGAGCATAAAAACATTTGTACATTTTACAAGCAATATAGTTCTTTACACAACACCAGAACCAAGCTCAGTACATATATACAGCACCAGAACCAAGCTCAGTACATAAATACAACACCAGCACAAATACAGCTCAATTTAGTGCAACCCCTGCCGTATAGGTTTGTACGCCGTAAAACTACAGCTCCCAGCATGGCCCGAACAATGATAAGGATATGCTGGGAGATGCTGTTTCGCAAAAATAAATCATATCATAATCATACCACCCATCATCTCGCTGCAGATCATACAGTGACTACATTACTGATTAGAGGCAGAATGAACATTTACATTAGGTAACTCACCGGTCACATCTCAGATTCTAGTTCTTTTTCTCCATCCGATCCAGACCTCTATGATGACTTCTCCCAGTCACAGCCCATTTCTGCAGTTTGCCGCTCAGATGTCTTCAGCTTCTCACTTTTCCAACATTTGTGCACCTATAAATAAATATAAAATTCTCATTATACCACACACTACGCCCCTAAATATAATAGCATCATACACAGCACCTCTAATTATAATAGCACCATACACCGTGTCCGTGCCCCCTGTAGATAGTGCCTGCCATAGAGCCCCCTGTAGATAGTGCCCCCTATAGGTAGTGCCCCCATATAGCTCACCCCTGTATATAGTGTCCCACAAATAGCTCCCCCTATAGTTCTCCACAGATAGCCCACCCCTGTATATAGCCCCCCTGTAGATATAGCCCACCCCTGTATATAGTGCTCCACATATAGTCCACCCCTGTATATAGTGCTCCACATATAGTCCACCCCTGTATATAGTGCTCCACAGATAGCCCACCCCTGTATGTAGCTCCCCTGTAGATATAGCCCACCCCTGTATATAGTGCTCCATAGATAGCCCACCCCTGTATATAGCCCCCTGTAGATATAGCCCACCCCTGTATATAGTGCTCCATAGATAGCCCACCCCTGTATATAGCCCCCCTGTAGATATAGCCCACCCCTGTATATGGTGCTCCATAGATAGCCCACCCCAGTATATAGCCCACCCCTTTTTTGTTCTCTTCTCTTTTTAGAGTGTCAATGATATGATATGACTGGACTCACACGATCTGGAATTGGAGAGTTTGGACTCATGTGTTATAATCCTCCCTCAACAATCATGCCTCCCTTATATTTCTACATATAAGAAGATCTTTGTCTCTCTTTAAGGCTGGGTTCACACGTGGCGGAATTGCACTTGAATTCCGCTGTGGACACTCCGCAGCGTTAATCCGCAGCGGAGCCGTTTCTCCATTGACTTCCACTTTAATTTAGAAGTGTTCGTTTAGACGTTGAGTAAAATTCCGCTGCGGAGCATAGGCTGCGGAGCGGAATTTGGTGTCCGCAGCATGCTCTGTCTGTTGCGGAGCAGTGGCGGACTGGTTGCGGATTCATGGCGGAATTTCTCCATTGACTTCAAAGGAGATTCTAAATTCCGCAATGAAGTCCGCAGCTGTCATGCACATGTTATGTGTGCCTCGGATGCGTCTTGCTTTTTTAACATGACATTTCTTCATTCTGGCTGGACCTATGTATTTCTAGGTCTACAGCCAGACTGAGGAAGTCAATGGGGCTCCCGGAATTACGGGAGCGTTGCTAGGAGACGTCAGTAAATAGTCACTGTCCAGGGTGCTGAAAGAGTTAAGCGATCGGCAGTAACTGTTTCTGCCCCCTGGACAGTGACTACCGATCCCAATATACAGCAACCTGTCAACAAAATAGAAGTTCATACTTACCGAGAACTCCCTGCTTCTTTCTCCAGTCCGGCTGTTAGGGATCTGCCAGGTACTTCATCTAGCTATACTCCTGGGATTAATCAATCCACACCTGAGGCCAGACCTGTTCGACTGACACCATCTCCCACCAACCAGGGTGGCAGGCTCAGGAGTGGGAGAGCCTATCGCGGCCTGGTCTGTCGGAGTTAGCTCCGCCCCCTGCCCTTTATTACCTGCCCTGTGCTCTCCCTCAGTGCTTGTAATTCTTTTGGATTCCTGGCCCCACTGCTGCTTGCTCCAGCCTGCTTCTGCCGTGCTTCTGCCTTGCTGCAGTTCTGCTTGACCTGCTTTGCCCCTGGCTTGCTTCTGTCTCCGTGCCCGCTCGGGTGTACTCACTTCGTCCTGGTCCTGACTGTTCGTTCGCCGCCCCGTTTCCTCGTGGCGTTCCGTGGCTACTGCCCCTTCCCTTGCGTGTTCCCTGTTTGTCTTCCTGTGCACTTAGCCAGCGTAGGGACCGCCGCCCAGTTGTACCTCGTCGCCTAGGGCGGGTCGTTGCAAGTAGGCAGGGACAGGGCGGTGGGTAGATTAGGGCTCACTTCCCTTCACCTCCTTCCTGCCATTACACCGGCTTCCCAGGATGACGTTTCAGTCTTAGTGACGGCTGCAGCCAATCAAAGGCTGCAGCGGTCACATGGACTGCCGCGTCATCCAGGGAGGTAGGGCTGGATGCCGAAAGAGGGACGCGTCACCAAGACAACGGCCGGTAAGTATGAAAGTCGTTTACTTTCACTAGGGAAAGTGCTGTCCCTTCTCTCTATCCTGCACTGATAGAGAGAAGGGAAGCACTTTTCCCGCAGTCCGCAGCAGCTAGTCCGCATCAATTTACTGCACATTTTGGGCAGATCCGCAGCCGTAATCCGCAACCCGGATTAGGTGCAGCATTGATGCGGACAGTTGCGGAGGAATTCCGCCACGTGGGGGCATGCCCCAATAGTAAAAAATAAAAAAAATAATGAGAATTTTTTTGAAAAAGTTATTTTATTTTATTCATTTTTTTGAGAAAATGTATTACCAAAGTGATGGTCTTGACGTATAATACAACAATTTCAATGTGAATGGGATTTGATTTTGAAAAAAACATCTAGAATTCTACTTTAGATTGGTCCATTTTGATATTATATGCTTTGTCCATGTTCACACTAGGGATCGGTGGCGTTTATGAGCATTTTGATGAAGGTACAAATCATTTTTTTTTTTTTTATTTATTTATTTTTGTTTTGTTTTAACAAATAATATATATGCAACTAATGGATCCCTTAATTAATTGTGTCCATCATAATCTGTCCGGGGTGGGGAACCATCACCTGACGATATGGTAGATACTTTTTGACATTTATTGTTCCCTTATGGATATGAGGGTTACAGTGCGTGTCTAGGGATAGAATATTCTTTTGATCTGTACCTACACAAGCTATCTACATAAACATTTTTCGCTATATTGGCGAATTGACCGTTAATATCCCTAGGTGTGATGAGGGACTAAGCAATAAAAACTGAGCGTTTTTTTGCTTTTAAACTTGATTGTAATCTCGAATCCCATTTACCTTATTGCCTTCAATTCTTAAAGATGGCGTCTTCACACCCGAATGGGCAGTGACATATATACACAGTCACGTCCATTATGATGGATGACTCATGCTGTGTCATCTGATGTTGCTTCCTTGTTCCCTTGACGACTATTGATCACATGTGCATTTTGACCCAATTGGTGGGTTAGTTAGAGGCATGCTCAGTCTAAGATTCTACATGCTGTTAATGGAGGATGTAGAATACATATGAGTCCAGCTACAATGATTCCTCTCTTTCTAGATTGGTGAGTGCCAGCTGTTGATGTTTTTAATAATTACATTGCTTATATTTAATTAACTTTTTAACACTTTTTGTAACACGAGGATATTACACTTTATGAAAAGCAATATATTATATCATGTTTTATCTTTTGCACCATTGATACTTATGTCACTAGTCACTTTATATCATTGTATGATGACAAAAAATCCTTTTATTGTATTATTGTATACTGATTGATTGCACTGATTGTTTTGGGTTGTACCCCTTATATATACGTATGTATTTCTAACACACACTACTTGAAAATGCCTTCATAGAGGAGGTGAAACGTTGTGGTTCCATGTTGGATGAATAAATTCACTCTATTTGAGTGCTGCTTCACGTTCTCTTTTTTGGATAGCCCCCCCTGTAGATAGAGCCCCCCCCCCCCCCCCGTAGATAAAGCCCACCTGTAGATAAAGCCTCCCTGTAGATAAAGCCCCCCTGTAGATAAAGCCCCCCTGTAGATAAAGCCCCCCTGTAGATAAAGCCCCCACGTAGATAAAGCCCCCCCGAAGATAAAGCCCCCCTGTAGATAAAGCCCCCCCTGTAGATAAAGCCACACACTTTTTTATTACAATAAATTAACAAACTATTCAAACTCACCTTAATCCCGCTCATACCCTGGCGGGCAGCAATGGAGACCTGCTCTCTATAGACACAGGTACAATTATAGTGCAGGAGGAGGTGGCGCTGGCGCCCCCCTCTAAGTTGCGCCCGGGGCACATGCCCCGCCTGCCTCCCCTAGCTACGCTCCTGCCTGTACAGACCTATATATCTCTATGGTAACAGACTACAAACTCTGTATCGTCTAATCCTGCATGTCATATTGCCCTCTATGTCTTACTTCTTGAAAGCCTCCCAAATGTATGTTAAGATGAAGTAGAGGACAGACAGAAGGCAGCATGATGACAGGATCCAACTACACAGGGTATGTTTGTAGTCTGTTACCGTGGAGTCATATATAGGTCTGCATATGAGCTATAGATGCAAAACGATAGGAGAAAACTGTTTACATAGTTGCTTCATTTTTAATTTTAGATGCATTGGAGAATAAAGAAAAAGTTTGTGAAGGTAGACATAGCCTTTCAGGTAAATTTTTATTATATGTCATGAATGTTGCTAAACATTTACACCAAACCGGAATCTAGTATTCGTGCATTTTTTTTTCAATTGAATAAATATGAACGCCAAAGGAACCCCTTTTTAGCTAAACAGTGGCGCCAAGTTGGTTTACTGGGAAAATCAGTCAAGTGCGTTTCAAAGTGTAGATTCTCTTTTGGAGAACTTGTACAACTGCAAGTTAGTAAAACATAGTGGTTGCTGAGACTTGACACTGTATGCCTTAAATTTTAGCAGTTGAAGGGGCTATCTGTAGCCTTCGAGAGAAATCCAAAAATCATGAGAGAGTCTCTTCCGCATCACAGTTGAGTTTCCGCCAAAAGATCGCTGTGACTGTAGGAACAAATAAGAATGTGGAATTCTGTCCTTCTTACCATGGTAATGTTCAGCATTTGACAACAGGTGGGTTGTGATGTGGCCTTTATAATAATTGTTAGTCAGTAGATGGTAAGGTGTTTTCCTATGTCATAACATTAAAATTGTTGTCTTTTTCAGACATCCTTTTTTTTATAGGTAACTTTTATTAATATCACACGGTACAACACTAGCACAAAAAAAGCAAATTATGCACATATATAATATATAAAATGAAAGCAGAGCATATCGAATACATACAGTATGTGATTTTGGAATAACATTAAAAAAAACAAAGGATCCAATAAAAAATAGAAAACCACACATTACCGGTTAAGGTAACATAGCTAAGGGTAAACTCATGACAGATGGGGCACAGACCAAGGAGATGAGCTAGTTTGGCGACATATGGATGCCAAACCTTAGTGAATTAATCTGGACAGCCACAAGCCTCGTAGGTCAATTTGAAGAGGAAAGAATTAACCATCGCAATTCATACCTGTAATGTGAAAACTTTAAGATGTTTTAAGTGGGTGAGAATAGTTTTTTTGGCAAGAATCTTCACAAGTGTCCTAGACACCACAGAATTCCCGAGCTCCTCAACCAACAGAACCAAGCAAACCTTAGGGTTTAACACCCGAGGCAGGCCCACTTCATGTCCTCAATGTTATCATTAGAAAGCGAGGGAAGGGCCATATTCCATCTATCTGATGCTTTAGCAAGTTTATCAGAGGATTTCAAATGGGGAATAAGGTTTAGCTAATGCATCCTGTAACACTCTCAAGGGAGATTTACATAGTCTCACACCATATCCTGCAAATTGTGACCATAGGGCATGATGCAATTGAAATCCTCCAGATGAGTAGCCGCTCTTTGTAGCAGCTCTCCACTCTGCCTAATAGAAGTGGGTTCCACACGTGGCACCTCCCTCTATGATGTCTATATACTGCATATAAAAAGGGGACTTCATGGGACAACCCCTTTAACTATTTAATGTGACTGTCATGCCAATGGAATCCTAGGAAGCACTCTAGACAGACTGCATCATTTATGTACTAGTGCTTGTAAGCTCAGGGCCAGATTACTCTACTGTCAAATAAACCAGGTGCCATGGTCCCTCGATTTACTGTACTTTTACATTGAAATATAAACCATTAACATATTTTAGTAACCAAATGTAAAATTCCATTATTCTCGACCCACAGGCCAAGGTACATGACATATTATTAGATATGTTGTAAAACAGCACTAAGCTTTCTATAAAAAAAATAAAAATAAAATAATTACATTTATGGGTAGTGTTTCAGGTTAGGCACTAATCCTTTTACACCTGCTATATAGTAGGAGGAAACTTGTACAGGAGCAAGCCGATCAGTCATAATCTTGCAGTCTTAGACCGTAATGGACCCACAAATCGAAACACTAGACTTAGGGTCCTTGAACTTGATGGACATGTGTCTTTTTTCAACCGTACAAACTATGTACACCGGCCAATTTTAGCTGTAAAAACGAGCGCCGATCAGCGAAACAGCTCGTTGATCAGCGCTCATTTGCTCCTTTCACAAGAAGCTATGATCAGTAATGTAAGGAGACAAGCGATCGTTACTACGATCGTTCGTTCCTATGCATTACCATCATGTTGGCAGCACATCTCCTTGTTTACACAGGGAGATGTGCTGCCGAAAACGATAATATTTTCTGCTATATAAACTATATGATCAGCCGATGAACGAGACAATTTTATTGTAAACGAGTAGAACAGCCGATCATCAGCTGATCTTTGCCCTGTTTACACAAGGCAATGATCGGGAACAAGCGTTCATATGAATTGTAAAGGATTTACCAGACACAGCTTCTGTGTCGACGCCCGTGATTAATCAGTCTGCATCTGCTCCTAGGTCTGATAGAGTGACTCGATCTGCTACCACTCAGGCTGGTAGGCTGAGGAGTGGGAGAACCTATCACAGCCTGGCCAGACGGAGCAAGCTCCCGCCCTCGGTCTATTTATACCTTCATTTCCTGCATTTCCTTTGCCTGTGATTTTGTCTGGTTTCCTGGCTCTGCTGCTCCTGCTAGTACTATTGACCTCTGCTACAATTTGACCCTGGCTTTACTGACTACTCTCCTGCTCTGCGTTTGGTACCTCGTACACTCCTGGTTTGACTCGGCTCGTTCACTACTCTTGTTGCTCACGGTGTTGCCGTCGGCAACTGCCCCATTTCCCTTAGCTTCTGTGTACCCTCTTCTGTTTGTCTGTCGTGCACTTATTGAGCGTAGGAACCGTTGCCCAGTTGTACGCCATCGCCTAGGACAGGCTGTGCAAGTAGGCAGGGACTGAGTGGCGGGTAGAATAGGGCTCACCTGTCTGTCTCCCTACCCCGACATTACATGAATGCTCATTTGCCGATCATTGCCTCGTGTAAGAGGGCCTTTAGAAACAGCCAAAAAATATATTGTCTGCTTTAGCGCTTTCAGAACTAGCTGCATATATCAGTCTCCAATAACTCAATCAACTAAATCAACCAATCAATCACATCTCTGTTTACAGGTGCACAAAAAACAACATTATACAACAACAAGGTTGTAACACAATCTCCGTCTCTTGACAGCCTAAGGCCATTAACACCGATCCAAAAATTAGGGGCCACCTCACTGCCCCTCTATATCCCAACTGCATCTTATGAAGAAGAGGAATCAAACACAAGCAGGTACATTGCTCAGTCTGTAGCCCGAGAGTAATGTTCTTTTCTGTACTGACTACATTTTACTCACCAAGAGCTCAGTTCTACTGGTATTAAACCAACTTTTATACAATTCAGCATTTATGAATTTATCAACTTGATATTAATTAAAAGATATCAATTAAAAGCTGCTGCTCAGGAGGAGAATCATCCTGGCACGGCTGGAGGCGATGTCTGGTCCGTCTTCCATCGATCTGGTGCAGGATCTGCGTGAGTAAGTGACGTCACAGCCTGATCTCGCAAATCACTCTGGGCTGTGAATCACGCTGGGCTGGACTGAAGAGAAGTGTATCACGCTGATTGGTCAGCATCATACAGTTTTCTATACAACGCCCACATGGTAAAAAAAAACGCCAAGTTGGCCATGAAGACAAAATTAACATAAGTCTAAAAAAGAACATAACTTTGGAAATAATAAAAGTTTTTTTAAACAAAAAACACAGGAGTTCTAAGCATTAAAGCGCCTAATAGATTAGGTAGGAGAAGTGATAAACTGGTGACAGAGACTCTTTAAAAGGGTCTCTCAAAAATAGGCAGATCACAGCTTGTCAGCTGTGATTTGCGGGGGGAAACTGTTGATGTTTCCTATAGATGTGCTAATTCTTTCAAAATGCTGATTGTATCACACTATCCATAGGTACAAAATTAGAATAAAAACATGAACCGTTTTCCTTTCCTTCAACAATGAAACATGATTATATGCACTGGCTTTATTCACTGCCTTTTTGATAACATTATTTGGATATCCTTTAATCTTGAGTCACACACTTCAGCCTGTTCATGGAAAATACCAGTGTCACTATTAATACGTCTAAGGCTACATTCAGATGAGCGTGGACAACCTCGGACATGAAAAACAGCAGTTTTTCACGTCCGAGGTGCACCCGTGCGGGTTGCGTTATCATGGATCCCCCATAGACTAGAGTCTATGGAGTGATGCGTGAAATGCAAGAATATAGGACATGCCCTATTTTTTCACGGACCCTTCACACGCTCTGTTGAAACAATGGTCGTGAGAATGGCCCCATTGAGATTCATGTGTCCGTCTGACGCCGTTATTTTAATGGCCGTCACACGGATAATTTATATCCCTCATCTGAATGAGCCCTTAGTCGTAGCAACTGGTCGTATGGAAGTGATCTCTTGATATGACCCGGGTGGTAACTATCGTACCTCAGTAATGCATTAGTTGCTGTAGGTTTAAGATACTTCCTAGTCTGTAACTGACCATCCACCACAGTAATGAGTACATCCAAAAAACTCCATTGCATCTCCACCAAGTTTGCTAGTACATCTTATATTCATATTATTGCTCTTCAAATACACATTGATCAAAGTTTTCAGCTATACCAGATAAAAACAATGTGTATATATTGTAAATAAAGCTGTAAGTATTTGACATATAGTTTATTGATGTTATAAATCATATTATCCTCAAATTCAGCAAGGAAGATATTTGCTAATGTGGGGGCCACGGGATCACCATCATAGACCCCACTTTCTGATGGTACCATTTACTGTCAAATTAAAACGAATTACAAAGTATAGACCATCAGAAATTAAGTCAATGAACTAAGCAGCCCCTTGTGTACCATGTAATTCACGTCTAGCAGCCTGTACATCCGCATCCTGCAGGATGCAGGTGTATAGGCTCTCTACGTCAATACCGGCAAGTTTAAAGCCATCCTGCCAAGCAAAATCATATAATGATAATATACTATAAATATTAAGCCTTTTAAATTTATGTAGACACATCCTTTGTTAATCTATTTTATATTATTTTAAAGGAAAAAGAATGAAGCCCCCAACAACAAAGACTCAAGATTTTCGGAAAAAGTTTCAAAAGTTGACCCAATAAAGCCACTGGTTCAGAAGCCGTCAAGACGAATGACAGATAAATGGACACGCATTCCAAGTAAAGAGGCCCTTTCCACAGCTAATCTCTCCATACATTTTTGTGGGGACAGTAAAAGACTATATTTATCACCTACACGAAGGCGTCTAATAGACAACACAAGAAATAGGTTTTTACTCGGAGAGGACACAAACATAAGAAATCCCATTCAGAGGCCAGTAAGTAATATAGGCTACAGGTTGGGGTCTTATCACTCAGATACGGTAGCCGAAAGCAATGAGTATGGACTTAATGTCAGCACTCTGAAATTAAATGATGATAAACCCCAAGGATTGTATTTGTTAAATGAACGCAGAGGACTGGACAAAATGGAATCATTTCTTAGAAGAAAAAAGGAGCATGAAATGAATGTGGAGGAAAGTACAAGATGTAAAAGCCAGTTAGTCCTTTTAGATTTAGAAAAACGAAAGACATATATTTAATATTTTCACATAGACGAGTACGACATTTCACATACTGTCCATATATAGTATACCAGCCGTGGTTTAGGCGTGTGATTTGCCAGCAGTGGTATGTTCACACGTGGAGGTTTTGTGACTTTTATTGTTAAAAAGGACACGAAAAAAAAAGTTGCAATTATTTACTGTTTTACAAAAAATTTATAGCGATAGCATCACGCATACTAAGCATCTGCTGCCAAGTTCTTTTTGATTATACTCTATATAGCCTTGCCTGCTGCCTCACCCTCATGCGCCCCCACCCACAGAATAGGGCCAACTCTATCACAGGGAAGGGGGTGCGACCACCGAGAGTGCCAGTTCCTTTAGTAAGGACGGGGGGTTGCAGCAACATATAGTGCAGCTGAGTCAGCTGCTAAAAGAAGGCAGCACTCCCAGCAGCTGTGTCCAAAAGTAGAATAGAAGATAGGAAAGGACGCAGGGGCGTTGTATCTGTAGATATACAGACCCATTTATACACACATGTTGCGATGAGTAGACTTCATATTAGTGAATAACTGATTGGTATCCTGATTACAGATTTTAAGCTGGATATTTCTAAATCTGTATTTTTGTATCAGTTTTTATAATGGTATTTTAAATCTAGTTATATTGACCTTTGAACTATGTACAATGGGGTTACATGCTATGTATTGTGGTAATAGATCATTGGTTAGTCTCCTTTTCAAAAACTTAGTGGGGTCCTTTAACATTATGCTCATGTAGTTCTTAAAACGTGTAAGTGGTGTTTGTCAATCCCTTTTTTTCCTTGTGATGTCTTTATATTTGTGCAATTATACTTAAAGAAACCACGGCACTCGAAACAAGAGGTTCTCAGCTAGGGTTCAAATCCGTAAAGTACGCAAGAAAATCCGGTACTGAACAATTCTTTCTTGAATTCTGAAGTATTTTTATTTGCAATCCACAGACATAAAGATGACGTTTCGGTCAAAACAATATGACCTTTTTCAAATCCTCTGATATGTTAATAAAAAATTACTTTTAATAAATTTATATTGAGATTAACATATGTCATATGAAATATAATTTATCTCAATTTCAATTTCCAAGTATTCTGACACTGTATTACATTACAAAATAGATCGAACCAAAACAACATTTAGTTTATGCATATATAGTTTGAATACTAATCTTGTATCCATTGAAGATTTATCTAAACTACTCATTTAAATGAATTTTGGCATACTCTATTAATGTACAAATTATAATACAAAACCTAACATAATAAACAAAACATTTACACCTTAGCACTAAGACCCCCACCGATTGCTAAAACGAAGCTGCAGAAGTGCTCGTGTGAGTGCTGAAGCCGCTTGCTTTCTGTCCGGTTTTTCTCGGAAAGCCGAGCAGTTGGTGTACGGACTCAATAGAAAGTCTGAGCCTGTACACTGCTACAACGGCTTTCTGAGAAAAGCCGAACAGAAAAAAAGTGGCTCAGCCCTCACACGAACAATTCTGACGCTTCATTATAGTGATCGGTGGCGGTGTCAGTGCTCAGACCCCCAGCGATCAAAACTTCTGACATGTCCCTATGACATGTCAGAAGTTTGTTGAACGTGTGTTACCTTTTAAGGACCATAGGAAGAGTCATAATAAGTAAGTAATAAGTCAGCCAAAGTAATAAGGTGTGTCCCAATACTTTTGTCCATATAGTATATGTCATGTAACATTATTGCTAACTGAATGCTAGGGGGTCACATGACATGTGTGTGGGGGGAATCACCTGATTGACGCCATGTTTGTTCATATTCAGTTACCCTGTGGATGAATTACATAGGACTAATCTGTGGACTATACCATTCTACTGTGAAGAGACAGGGGCCTATCTCACTGCTATAAGAAAGATATGTGAGCAAAATTTCTAGCACATGTATATTAGAAAACTGTATAATTCCCTCTTCTATAAAAGAATAAATAAATAAATAAAATAAAAAAAAGTGGACAACCCCTTTAATCATTGTATAATACAATTTTTTGCAGCTTTCTATCATATTTTGTTTTTTAGTATTTTGCCATTCTCAAAATCTCTGCTTATCCTCTTTTTCATTAAAATATTTTTGTTTACTGACAGAGGCTGAAACCTGTACAGACCCTAGGCCCCAAGCACACGACTGTGTTCGGCCCGTGATATACGGTCTGCATGTCGGCAGTGACTCCTGGCATCCTACATAACTATGATGCTAGGAGCCCGGCTCCCTGCACTGTGTTCGGTCCGGGAAATGTGGCCGACATGCGGATCGTATATCACGGACCGAACACGGTCGTGTGCATGGGGCCTTAGGCTGGATCTTGCTTGGCGATTTCTAAGGTAAAAAAAACGCTGCGGGCAGATGTTACTTTAAAGTCTGTAGTGAGACATTGAAAGGTCTATATAAACAGCATTTTTGTTTATTCTGGTGTTTTTCCCATACGATCTTTATAGGACATTAAAAACGCCAGAAAAACACATTTAAAATGTTTCAAAATAAAAAAAAATAGAAATTCATGGCAGTTTTTTGTTATGTGTTTAAAAACACTAAGAAGATAGTGTGTGTGTGTGTGTGTGTGTGTGTGTGTGTGTGTGTGTGTAGGAGGCCTTAGGCCTCAGGCACACGGCCCGTGATTACGGCACAGACAGTCACGGAGTGTCATCCGTGTGCTGTCCGCAAATCACGGGCCATGCACGCATTGATTTTAATGAGCCCGGACCGCAAATGCGGCCCCTATAATGACTTGTCCTATTTTTTTGCGGTCCGGCCCCCGTGTTAACGGTCGTGTACATGAGCCCATAGAAATTAATGGGTCCGCAATTCATTTCCACATAAACACGTTCGTGTGTATGAGGCCCTATACTTCTTAAAGCTCACAGTTTGCTACACTTGTATCCAGTCTAGACAATCCTCTGTGAGCTATGTGGGCTGTAGACTGATACATTTTAGACTCTGTTCACATCATGTTTGGGTTCAGTGTATGCTTCATACGTATTGTATTCATAAAGCATTATGGACCCAGTGGATGACAAAAGGGCATCCACAGGGAATATATTGCTTTTTTTATTATTTTTTACCGCATAGGACTATGGCATACAGTGTCATTGATGGACTTAGCTCACATTGCCTGGACTGGATACAATTGTAGCAAACTGTTATGGGTTTTCAACAAATGTGTCGTGCTAGAAAACTGCAAAACGTGGACATTTAGCGTAGATTCTTTACTGGAAATACGCGTAAAAGAACCAATGTTATACCTGCTGTAAATACACTTCCTGCATTCACTATAAAACACATCGGCATCACACATATTTTTCCATTTGGGAATATTTTCTCATGCTCTAAATGCTGGAGCCACCATCATGTCAAACAGAAGACAATGAGGCAGATTTAAGTGGTGCACGTATGATAGACCTCCATGTAACATAATTATGATGTTCCACTACTACCGCACCAAAAATCAACTTCTTTATGCGGCCCACAATGCCTCTTCGTTAGTCTTTCAAGGTCGCACATACCAGCTCTTTCTTGCCTTACCCTATCCACCATTGCCAAACGCAGAGCTATGAAGCCAAATCTAGAAGTATTCCAGATGAAGAATATAAAATATAGATGAGGCTACCCCTTCGATCTACATTTTACCTACCTGGACGTACTCCACACTGTAATGTCTCCACAGGGGGCTTGGCGCTACTTCTTTAAAGGGGTATGCTATAAAAGTCCATAGGATATGCCATAAAAGTCCGATATATGCGGGACCCGCACCTATCTCTAGAACAGGGCCTGCTAAACCTTGTTCTAGCTTAATCGGCAAAAGAAAAAGCATCTAGCGTGCCAATCCAAATTAGAAGCTATGTGCACCTTTTGGAATCTCAATTTAAACAATCAGTTATGCCACAGTTGTCATAAAGAGTTAGCTCGGGCCCAGCGTAAACAAAATTTGAAAATACTGAAAGAATTATCAGCTGGTCTCAGCAATGATATTATACGCTGAACAATAACAATAATTCTCATTTGGCCCACCGACTCAGATGTCCACTCCTGGCGTTGTCTCCCAACATTAAATTGCGCACAGAGGTTGGGGACATGACTTCTAACTCTCAGACAATAGTATGTGAATTTCACCGTCACTTGACTCACCTATAGGCCTCATGCACACTTCCGTTGGCCGTCGTATGGCTGCTAATGACAGACCCGTGAAACACGGACCACACACGGATGGCTTCCGTGTGCAGTCCGTTGTTTCAAGGGACCGAATGAATGAATGAAAAGGCCGAGACTGTTCTGTCAAAAACTAACAGGAGTAGGACCTGCCCTATTTTTGCCGGAACAGCCACACGGTTCCGTTAAAACAAAGGAAGTGCCCGTTGCCCCATTGAAATTAATGTGCCAGGGTGCTATCAGTTAAAAAAACGGATAGCACCCTGAAGAAAATAACTGAAATGGGCATGAGGCCATACAATGAACAGGCTACCTATCTGCAATAGAGGATTTTCTCTCGACCACCTTGTTGCCGCCTTTACCTATCAGGTTGGCTGAAGAATACATTTCCTGATAGTAGGTGGAGGCTGCCATTAAAATGTTAAAACATAATAAACAACGATGCCCTGATGTCTTCACGGTTCAAGACTTTAGGCGCTGTAAATACAAGTAGAACATTACATTTATTTAACATTTTACTCAGGATGTTTGAGGTATGCAGCACCCCTGCCCTTTGGATGATCTCACTTTAATAATCTGATCTTTTGCATGACCTATCGATGCCTGTCCTCTAAGTGCACCTTATGTGCTGAAGATGCATTTGTTATTTTTTAATATCCCCTTTCTGGATATTTTAAGTTGCCTCATCTTAAAATTATTGTAATCTCGGGTGTGATCTCTCAGTTGGTGTAGTACGTTTTAATTATCCCTAATAAATACAGCACAGAAGGGCGCTGGATGGGGAAACGACTTCCATGGCACCGTTCAAAGTTGGATTAAGCATAAATCAAGGTTAAAGAGGCTCTGTCACCAGATTTTGCAGCCCCTATCTGCTATTGCAGCAGATAGGCGCTGCAATGTAGATTACAGTAACGTTTTTATTTTTAAAAAACGAGCATTTTTGGCCAAGTTATGACCATTTTCGTATTTATGCAAATGAGGCTTGCAAAAGTACAACTGGGCGTGTTGAAAAGTAAAAGTACAACTGGGCGTGTATTATGTGCGTACATCGGGGCGTGTTTACTACTTTTACTAGCTGGGCGTTCTGATGAGAAGTATCATCCACTTCTCTTCACAACGCCCAGCTTCTGGCAGTGCAGATCTGTGACGTCACTCACAGGTCCTGCATCGTGTCGGCACCAGAGGCTACAGATGATTCTGCAGCAGCATCGGCGTTTGCAGGTAAGTCGATGTAGCTACTTACCTGCAAATGCTGATGCTGCTGCAGAATCAACTGTAGCCTCTGGTGCCGACACGATGCAGGACCTGTGAGTGACGTCACAGATCTGCACTGCCAGAAGCTGGGCGTTCTGAAGAGAAGTGGATGATACTTCTCATCAGAAAGCCCAGCTAGTAAAAGTAGTAAACACGCCCCGATGTACGCACATAATACACGCCCAGTTGTACTTTTACTTTTCAACACGCCCAGTTGTACTTTTGCAAGCCTCATTTGCATAAATACGAAAATGGTCATAACTTGGCCAAAAATGCTCGTTTTTTAAAAATAAAAACGTTACTGTAATCTACATTGCAGCACCTATCTGCTCCAATAGCAGATAGTGGTTGCAAAATCTGGTGACAGAGCCTCTTTAAGTCTTTATAGTGCCTGCAGCAGTTTTTTCCTTGTGAACTTGAGCTTAGAACAGAATGAATGACAGCTGCTATTGACAGGAGATTGGCAGTGCCAAGACATATGCCCCTGCCTGAGCATCTACTGTGGTGGGAAGGGAGACCCAGAGCAGCAGAAAGGATGAATAGTAAGTAACTGGGAACACTAATTTCATTCATGTCCTCAGCAGGATTAGACTATGCACAGGACAAATCTCCCTTTAACAAGCCCAGTAAGAAAATGGCCTTTTTACTTGGCGAGTCCAGGGCAGCTGCCCTCAGCAGACCTGCGGTGAATGCTGTCATACTTCTCTAAGCAAGAAGTGACATTTAGCAGAGGGGGCTCCCTGTGTGCTACAGGCAGATTTGCTTGATGCTTTCCAGACTCTCTTTGAAGCCTGGCTCGGGACTGCTTGGGATCAAGAGCGCTAATAAGCAAGCTCTGCCTGCGATCGAAACATGAGTTTACATTGGATAGAAAATCTCATTAAGAAAATTACTTCAGAGACCAAAAGCAGCTGCATTAAAACTAAAGGCCCTTTTTACACTGGCCAATTATCGAGCAAACGAGTGTTCACAGAACGCTCATCCCCGATAATTGCCCTGTGTAATCAAGGCAATGATCAGCCGATGTACGAACAAACACTCATTCATCGGCTGACTACATCGTTTTTAATCGCCAAAATTTTATCGTTGTCGGCAGCACATCTTCCTGTGTAAACAGTGAGACGTCGTGCCGACATTATAGAAATGTATGGGGACGAGCGATCATAGTAACGACCGCTCGTCCCCATACTAGCTCTTTGTGAAAGGAACAAACAAGTGCCGATCAATGAGCTGTCTCAATGATCAGCGCTCGTTTACATGGCCCTCGTCAGGCCGTGTAATATCAGCTGTAGGCTACCAATTTTCCCAATATAGTCCTGTGTGTATCACTAGAAGTTTTTCATTTCCCAGAATTCACAACTATGACAAGCCAATGGGAAGGGTTTATTTACATAGTACAGCCATGTGTGTTTTTTTGCTGTGATTGTCACAAAAGTGCACCATGTGAATTTACCCTAATAGAGATACAGGTGACTTTTATGGTCTTTGCAAATGGATGTGCTGATTTTCCAATAATACAGGAGTGTTAATTAATACAATAGATTATTAGATCCTTTCAGCATATAAGTAACAGTCAATGAAGTCCAAATTTGTGAAGAAGAAAATGATCACTCCTGGTAGAAGACGTTCCTGCACTTGTGGAGTAAATTCAACTGAAATCCCAGTCGGGACAAGATTCAAATTAGAAATTTTTTTAACATTTTTAAATGACATACCGGATGGGACAATATATGTCATAAAATTGGAATAAAAGCTACGCGTTTCAACCCTGAACCAGGGTCTTCCTCAGGCTTGTAAAAAAGTGAGAGGAAAAAATAAATGTTTTATATGATTTTTGGAACTAGTCTACTAGTATTTGGGGCCTGGCACAGGTTGTGTCTCGTGATAGATAGTACGAAGACAGGATGTAGTTGCAAACTTCAAAGTTTCAATTTCGACCAGTGCCAGTGGTGCACACGGCAACACATATTTGCTGATCTTCCCAATGTAGGAGGCACAATATTTAGTCATGGCTCAGGCAGGCTAAAATGGCTGGCTTGCAGTATACTTGTCCTAGACAGGGCCAAAGGTGCCCCTCCCTGGCAAATAAAGGAGTTATATGGTGACCAAAAATTATTAGCAGTGTACTCACTGCAGTATGTGAGTACACTCGCTAATATATATTCTGGTCCCCTGTCGCGCCGATTCTGAGGTTTTCAGAGATTTTTAAAGCGCTGCCGGGGGGCTGGAAGTCTAGTTGCTCAGCCTTCTTCTATGACGATATGACTCTTCGCTATGTGACGGGCCCCTATGTAACATACAGTAGGTCACCTTTCACTAGATGTGTCTGGTACAGTAGCTTATTACTGCAGCCATTTAAATAACAGATCATATCTCCTAACTTTCAATGCAAAAAGAGACAGCGAGCAAAGCATGCCGTGGCAATTTGTTTAACAATAAGCCACTCCTCTAGCCCCACCCAATCCCCACCTATACACACTCAGTTCCCCTTGTGCCCTCAAACAGTATCATGCCCCCAGAGTGCCCCCACACAGTATCATTCCCCTCATAGTGCCCCCACACAATATCATGATACCACACAGGATAATGCCAATATTGTACCTCCCCACACATTATAATGTCTCCACATAGGATAATGCCTCCATTGTGCCTCCCCACACAGTATAATGCCCCCATAGTACCCCACACAGTATAATTGCCCCATAGTGGCCACACACAGTATAATGCCCCCATAGTGCCTCCCATGCAGTGTAATGTCCGCATAGTGCCCCATACACACAGTATAATGCCTCCATAGTGTCCCACACATACAGCATAATATCCATAGTGTCTCCCCACACAATATAATACCCAATAGTGCCCCCACATGGTATAATGTCCCCATAGTGCCTCCCCACACAGTATAATGCCCCAATAGTGCCTCCCCACACAGTGTAATGCCCCCATAGTGCCTCCCCAAACAGCATAACGCCCCCATAGTACCTCCCTTCAAAGTATAATGCCCCCATAGTGTCCCCCACACAGTATAATGCCCCAATAGTACCTCCCACACAGTATAATGCCCCCATAGTGCCCCACACATCATATATTGCCCCATAATGCCTCCCCACATAATGTCCTATACAGTATAATGCCTCCATTGTGCCCCTTAGACAGTATAATGCCCTCACAGTTCCTCCCCACACACACAGTATATTGCCCCCATAGTGTCTCTCTACACAGTATAATGCCCCCACAGTGCCCCCCCACACACAGTATAATACCCCCATAGTGTCTCCCCACACAGTACAATGCCACCATAGTTCCCCACACACACAGTATAATGCCTCCCCACAATGTATAATGCCCCATAATGCCTACTATGAATAATAAAAATAAATAATTACCTATCTCCGTCCCTACGACGAATGGAGGAGATCCCTCTGCAGGTCTCCTCCAATCTGTGCTGAATGTGGCTTGGCATAGACAGATGTGATAACATCACTGCATCGCACCTGTCTGCACCAAGCCGCTCACTGACAATTTTGCATAGTGAATAGTGGAGCAGGGAGCTGCTGGTTCTCTGCTCCACCATTGGATTCAATTGTATCTGCGCCTTGAGGACGCATATACAGTTGTAATGGGGAGACAGAGCCACCAGGCCTCTCGACATAGGGACTCAACGCCCGGAATCCGGGACTGTCCTGCTAGATCCGGGAAGTTGGGAGGCATGACATAGATTGGCAATATTGCATGCACTCTGTAGGGTTTAGCTACAATACTGTGAATCTTTGGGCAGTTAATATTATGGTGAGACTACAGATGATCAATTCCCCTTTCTCCGAGCATTAGTGTAAGTGCAGTGAGTCATTTGAGCTTAAGGGTCACATGTGGTACTGAATGTCCTCTGACCTTCATCAGAACATCATATGTGCTGCTGTACAGCTACTGGCCTTTATTGTCTCTTTCTAGTCTATTTTAAATTATGTAATATTTAATATAATGAAGCCTACTATCAAATATTACAGATTTACGGCTTATCCCATAAAAAGGTTTCACAGCATCAATTTGTGTTTTTCCTTCATTTTATTCAAGGTTAAAAGTGATCCTGTAGGAGTCTAAATCTTTATCAGTAATTGGAAACGTGCAGTGAGAAAGAAAACAGAAAGTATAACACAAGAACAGGCAAAATGCAGCCTACACTAAAATGCTTTGCACTGACGGCTGGGTTATATACTCCGCACATTTATATGCAGTGATATGATGACTGTCACATCCCCAAAGTCATTTTAATGTATTACTTATTTAGGCTGGTTTGACACTCAGCATTTTTATGTATTTTTCATGGCGTTTTTAACCCCTTCCCGACATATGACATATACATACATCATAGCTGGGTAGTGGAGTTTGGAGCGGGCTCACGGGCTAAGCCTGCTCCATACTACATTGGCATCTGCTGTATGATACAGTCGACACTTCATTGTAACTAGTGCAATCCCGCTCGATTAACCCCTTAGATGCCGTGGTCAAAAGCGACTGCAGCATTTAAGCTGTTAGAAAGAATGGGACGCCCTCCGACAGCTCATGGGAGACTCTCATTATACTTTAATACATTAGTATTGCAGTATATCGTGCAAGTGATACAACGATCACTGGTTCAGACTAATGTTAAAAAAAATAAACCCTTTTCCCATTTTCCCCCTAAACCATTGTAAAAAAAAAAAAAATATATAATTGCCATTGCCACGCCGTAAAAGTCTGAACTATTACAACTTAACATAATTTTTTTGTCGATAAAGCCGTTTAAAGGCTTGATTTTTTGAGTTGTAGTTTTTCATGGCACCATTTATTGTACCATATAATGTAGTAGGAAACTGGAAATAATTCTTTGTGGGGTGGAATGGGGGGAAAAAAATGCGATTCCTCCATTGTTTTTGGCTTTAGTTTTTTTATGTTGTTCGCCGTGCAAAAAAAAATACATGTTAACTTTATTCTGAGGGTCAATATGATTACGGAGATACTAATTTTATATACTTTTTTTATGTTTTACTACTTTTACAAGGAAAAAACAAATTATTAAAAATACGATATGTTCTGCGTCACCACATTCTGAGTGCCATAACGTTGATTTAGCAGTATGACGGCCTATTTTTTTGCGGGATGAGCTGTCGTTTTTAATGGTACCATTTTAAGGTACATGCGAGTTTTTGTTCACTTGTTATTAAATTTTTTTTGGAAGATGAGGTAATCAAAAAACAGCGTTTCTGGCAGTTTACATTTTTTATTTTTTACTGCGTTAAATAATGTTAAATTGTAATAGTTCAGACTTTTACGCGCATGGCGATACCCATTATGTATATTTTAATTTTTTTACAATGCTTTAGGGGGAAAATGGGGAAAAGGGTTTTTCTTTAACTTTTAATATTTTTTTGAACATATAAAAAACTTTATTTTACTTTTTTCTGTATTAGTCACCCTTGAGCCAGTGATCATTGAATCACTTGCACTACATACTGCAATACTAATGTATTGCAGTATATTGGGATTCTGACAGTTTCTTATAGGAGTACAAAGACGGCAGACCTGGGGGCCTTCATTATTGTCCCCAGGCTGCCATTACAACCAAAACACCGCGCGATTGCGTCACAGGGGGGTATTGGCTGTAATAGGGGGCTGCCCCCTCTTTCCAACGGCTTAGTGGCTGTATCTTCTAAGGGGTTAAACAAGTGGGATCCCGCTTGTTACAGAGACAATTGAATCCGCTTAAGTAAGAACGCTTAAGAATAATTTTATTAAGTACATTTTTTTTTAAAATGGCCTAAATCAGCCAAAATATTTTATAATAGGCTACCAAGCAGGGAGCAGACCAGGATAGAATAGCAGCCAAAGGCAATAAGCTGTGGCACTGCAAGCCCTTCTATAGCAAACTCACAGCTAAACTATATAAAGTCAGAGCAAATATAATTGATCCCTGCCTGGAATAGTAATCTTAGATAACTTAGAACATCAGTAGAACACCTAACGCGTTTCAACATCCCTCTATCATTCGGATGTTTCATCAGAGGTGTAAATTCATTCAGGGGTAGCTGAGACACCGTTCAGTGTTTCTACCAAGCCCCCCTGTTATGCAGATATCAGAGGTATGAATTCATTCACAACAGGGGTAGTTGAGACACAATTC
The DNA here is from genome assembly GCF_050947455.1 of Rhinoderma darwinii. Classification (NCBI taxonomy): domain Eukaryota; kingdom Metazoa; phylum Chordata; class Amphibia; order Anura; family Rhinodermatidae; genus Rhinoderma; species Rhinoderma darwinii. The sequence goes on along the minus strand of NC_134694.1, from coordinate 22,558,739 downwards.
CTTAACACGGAAATATTTTGACTGGTTTAGTCCATTTAAAAAAAAAAAATTTACTTAATAAAATTATTCTTAAGCGTTCTTACTCAGGGGGATTCAATTGCTTTTATAAGTGAACGCAAATACCATTATCTTTAAAATTATAGGAATTGTTGTTACAGAGACGTGTCGGTTGTATCATACAGCCGACACCCGCATAGTATGGAGCCTACCCGGCTGCGACGTAAGTATAAGGGCGGATTCACACGAACGTGAATTGCGTCCGTGCAGGCCGCGTGGTTTTCACGCGGCTCGCATGGACCAATAGAAGTATATGGGGCAGTACAGACAGTCCGTGCTTTTTGCGCAGCGTTTGTCCGCTGCGTAAAAAGCGTGACATGTTCAATATCTCGCCGTTTTTCGCGCATCACGCACCCATTGAAGTCAATGGGTGCGTGAAAACCACGCATGCCGCACGGAAGCACTTCCGTGCGAACTGGCTGTTTCGCGCAACAGCTGTCAAAAGGATGAATGTAAACAGAAAAGCACCACGTGCTTTTCTGTTTACAAACATCCTAATGGCGTGCCATAATGATGGCGGCTGCGCGAAAACCACGCAGCCGCGCATCATATGCTGCTGCCACTCGGAGCTGTCAAGTGGCTCTTGCGCAGGCAAAACGCCGCGTGTTTTGCGTGCGCAAAAACGCCACGTTCGTCTGAATCAGCCCTCAGTCATATGTAGGGAAGTGGTTAATGACTTGCCCTTGTTCCTACAGAAAATCACAATACTATAAACAATTGTTACGCACGACCAGTGTCTATATAATGCAATGAAAAGAGGATTTAGCCATTCTCCTGCAACTAAAAGAATAATAGTCAGATTAGATCAGTTGCCTCCATGCTAAACGGCACCAAATTCCCTGCAAAATCGGTGTAGTGTGCTTTTACTATTAAAGAAAAAACATATAGGAGCACATACTGCCATCCACTTGTAACTAATCACAGGACGTTAAAATTGGCTTTTATTATACTGACAAACTTCTGGTTAAAACACGCATATATAAACATATATCCACGCTGTCTCCATCCATGTATTGCCTGACCCGAGTATTGCCTAACCGTCCTCCTATATGTTTTTTTCTTAAATAGTAAAAGCATATTACACCATCTTTGCAAGGAATTTGGTGTCGTTTGGCTTGGAGACAACTGATCTATTCTGCGTATTATTCCTGGAGTTGGAGGAGAAAGGCTGTATTCTCTTTTCATTGGACTATATAGACCCCGGTCGAGCACAACAATTGTTTATAATACTGTAGTTCTACTGTTTTTATGAACAATCTATGCATAGCCACGCGTGGGAACTGCTATTTAGGAAGGCACAATTAAGGAAATTTACCAAAACCAGTGCAAGAGAATTGTGGCAAAGTTGCCTATAACAATCAATCAAATTAAAGCCCTTCGGAGAGAAAAAAACGGCTACATGATTGATTGCCATAGGCAACTGCTCCACTTTCCCCTTGCACTAGTTTTGATATATCTCCCCAATACGTATTTGTAAGTGATTGGCCCTATTATGCGCCTGAAAAAGGTAAATTAGATTGTGAGCCCCATTGGGGACAGGGACTGATGTGGCTAATGACAATCGCTTTACAGCACGACGGAATATGTTGGTGTGATATCAGCAATAGGAAAGCAAAGGACAGTGAATATGAATATATTTAGTATGTACTTTTTTTTCTAATATTGTTATAGATCAGACAGAAATAACCTAGTTTTTACGAAATAGCACTAAACTAGTTTTTCATCCATAGAGTTAGAGCTGTTAACCCTGATTTGCTGCCTATTTCAGACACTAATGTATGTACTTCAAATGCAGAACCACACTGCCATCTGTTGGAATAAACGCCGCAATTTGCATGTTTGTCAGTTGTTTTTGTTTTTTTTTATTTGAAAATCCTGATCAGATGATTGGATTGAGAAAAATGTCAACTCATTGAAAAAAAAAAATTCTTGTTTATGGCACTCAAAACGTTCCGTTCAAACCAAATCTGCTCCATTACATTAACCCCTTCCCTCTTTAGCCACTTTTGACCTTCCTGACCGAGCCTCATTTTTCAAATCTGACATGTTTCACTTTATGTGGTAATAACTCCGGAATGCTTTCACCTATCCAAGCGATTCTGAGATTGTTTTCTCGTGACACATTGGACTTTAAAGAGGCTCTGTCACCAGATTTTGCAACCCCTATCTGCTATTGCAGCAGATAGGCGCTGCAATGTAGATTACAGTAACGTTTTTATTTTTTAAAAACGAGCATTTTTGGCCAAGTTATGACCATTTTTGTAGTTATGCAAATGAGGCTTGCAAAAGTCCAAGTGGGTGTGTTTAAAAGTAAAAGTCCAAGTGGGCGTGTATTATGTGCGTACATCGGGGCGTTTTTAATACTTTTACTAGCTGGGCGCTCTGAAGAGAAGTATCATCCACTTCTCTTAAGAACGCCCAGCTTCTGACAGTGCAGATCTGTGACGTCACTCACAGGTCCTGCATCGTGTCGGCCACATCGGCACCAGAGGCTACATTTGATTCTGCAGCAGCATCAGCGTTTGCAGGTAAATCGATGTAGCTACTTACCTGCAAACGCTGATGCTGCTGCAGAATCAACTGTAGCCTCTGGTGCCGATGTGGCCGACACGATGTAGGACCTGTGAGTGACGTCACAGATCTGCACTGTCAGAAGCTGGGCGTTCTGAAGAGAAGTGGATGATACTTCTCTTCAGAGCGCCCAGCTAGTAAAAGTATTAAAAACGCCCCGATGTACGCACATAATACACACCCACTTGGACTTTTACTTTTAAACACACCCACTTGGACTTTTGCAAGCCTCATTTGCATAACTACAAAAATGGTCATAACTTGGCCAAAAATGCTTGTTTTTTAAAAATAAAAACGTTACTGTAATCTACATTGCAGCGCCTATCTGCTGCAATAGCAGATAGGGGTTGCAAAATCTGGTGACAGAGCCTCTTTAAGTTACTGCCAAAATTTGCTCGATATGTTCAGTATTTAATTGTGAAAAACACCAAAATTTTGCGAAAAATTGCAAAAATTAGCATTTTTCTCAATTTAAATGTATCTGCTTGTAAGACAGGCAGTTATAACACACAAAATTGTTGCTAATTAACATCCCCCCATATGTCTACTTTAGATTGGCATCATTTTTTGAACATCCTTTTATTTTTCTATGACCTCACAAGGCTTAGAACTTTAGCAGCAATTTCTCACATTTTCAAGAAAATTTCAAAAGGCCATTTTTACAGGGGCCAGTTCAGTTGTGAAGTGGTTTTGAGGGCCTTATATATTAGAAACCCCCAAAAAGTCACCCCATTTTAAAAACTTCACCCCTCAAAGTATTCAAAACAGCATCTAGAAAATGTCTTAACCCTTTACACATGTCACAGGAATTAAAGCAAAGTAGAGGTGAAATTTACAAATTTCATATTTTTTTGCAGAAATTAATTTTTAGTACAATTTTTTTTATAATACAGAAGGTTTTACCAGAGAAATGCAACTCAATATTTGTTGCCCAGTTTCTGCAGTTTTAGGAAATATCCCACATGTGGCCGTAGCGTGCTACTGGACTGAAGCACCGGCCTCAGAAGCAAAGGAACACCTAGTGGATTTTGGGGCCTTATTTTTGTTAGAATAAATTTTAGGCACCATGTCAGGTTTGAAGGGCTCTTGCGGTGCCAAAACAGTCAAAATCCCCCAAAAGTGACCCCATCTGGGAAACTACACACCTCAAGGAAATTATCTAGGGGTACAGTGAGCATTTTGACCGCACAGGTTTTTTACAGAAATTATTGGAAGTAGGCCGTGAAAATTAAAATCAACATTTCTTCAAAGAAAATGTAGGTTTAGCGATTTTTTTTCTCATTTCCACAAGGACTAAAGGAGAAAAAGCACCATAAAATTTGTAAAGCAATTTCTCCCGAGTAAAACAATACCCCACATGTGGTAATAAACGGTTGTTTGGAGACACGGCAGGGCTGAGAAGGGAAAGAGCGCTATTTGGCTTTTGGAGCTCAAGTTTAGCAGGAATGGTTTGCGGAGGCCATGTCACATTTACAAAGCCCCTGAGGGGACAAAACAGTGGAAACCCCCCACAAGTGACCCCATTTTGGAAACTACACCCATTGAGGAAATTATCTAGGGGTATAGTGAGCGTTTTGACCCAACTGGTTTTTTGCATAAATTATTGGAAATAGGCCCTGAAAATGACAATCTAAATTTTTTCAAAGAATATGTAGGTTTAGCTAATTTTTTCTCATTTCCACAAGGACTGAAGGAGAAAAAGCACCACAAAATTTGTAAAGCAATTTCTCCCGAGTAAAACAATGCCCCACATGTGGTAATAAACGGCTGTTTGGAGACACGGCTTGGCTTAAAAGGGAAAGAGCGCTATTTGGCCTTTGGAGATCACATTGAGCAGGAATGGTTTGCGGAGGCCATGTCACATTTACGAAGTCCCTGAGGAGACAAAACAGTGAAAACCCCCCACAAGTGACCCCATTTTGGAGACTACACCCATTGAGGAAATTATCTAGGGGTATAGTGAGCGATTTGACCCCACAGGTTTTTTGCAGAAATTATTGGAAGTAGGCCCTGAAAATGACAATCTAAATTTTTTCAAAGAAAATGTAGGTTTAGCTAATTTTTTCTCATTTCCACAAGGACTGAAGGAGAAAAAGCACCACAAAATTTGTAAAGCAATTTCTCCCGAGTAAAACAATGCCCCACATGTGGTAATAAACGGCTGTTTGGAGACACGGCTTGGCTTAGAAGGGAAAGAGCGCTATTTGGCTTTTGGAGATCACATTGAGCAGGAATGGTTTGCAGCGGCCATGTCACATTTGCAAAGCCCCTGAGGGGAAAAAACAATGAAAACGCCCAAAAAGTGACTCCATTTAGGAAACTACACCTCTTGAGGAATCCATCTAGGGGCGTAGTGAGCATTTTGACCCCACAGATGTTTCATAGAATTTATTAGAATTGGGCAGTGAAAATAAAAACAATCCTTTTTCTTCAATAAGACGTAGCTTTAGCGCAAATTTTTTCATTTTCGCAACAAATAAAGGAAAAAAAAGAACCCAACATTTGTAAAGCAATTTCTACCGAGTACGGCAATACCCCATATGTGGTCATAAACTGCTGTTTGGGCACACGGCAGGGCTCAGAAGGGAAGGACCGCCATTTGGAGTGCAGATGTTGCTGGATTGGTTTCTGGGCGCCTGTGGGCCCAAAACAGTGGAAACCCCCCAGAAGTGACCCAATTTTGGAAACTACACCCCTCAATGCATTTACCTAGGGGTGTAGTGAGCATGTTAACCCTGCAGGTGTTTTGTAGAAATTAGTGTGAACTCGACGTTGCAGAGTGAAAATGGGATTTTTTCCACAGATATGTGGACAATATGTGGTGCCCAGCTTGTGCCACCATAACGAGACAGCTCTCTAATTATTATGCTGGGTATCCTGGTTTTAGAAACACCCTACATGTGGCCCTAATCTCTTGCCTGGACAGTCGACCAGGCTCAGGAGTGAAAGCGTACCATGTAAAATTGAGGCCTAATTTGGCGATTTACAAAGTATTGGTTCACAACTGCAGAGGCTCAGATGTGAAATAATAAAAAGAAACCCCTGAGAAGTGACCCCATTATGGAAACTGCACCCCTCAAGGCATTTATTAAGGGGTGTAGTGAGCATTTTCACCCCACAGGTCTTTTCCATAAATGAATGCGCTGTGGATGGTGCAAATTAAAAATTTATATTTTTCCCTAGATATGCCATTCAGTGGCAAATATGTCGTGCCCAGCTTATGCCACTGGAGACACACACCCCAAAAATTGCTAAAAGGGTTCTCCCGGGTATGACGATGCCATATATGTGGAAGGAAACTGCTGTTTGGGCACACTGTAGGGTTCAGATGGGAGGAAATGCCATTTGGCTTTTGGAGCGTGGATTTTGCTTGGTAGTAGTTTTGTTTGGAGTCTTACTGGTGTTTCCGTTTATAATGTAGGGCATATGTAAGCCGGGCGGGGTATATAAGGGGCATAGTCAGGTGGTATAATAATGGGGTAAAAAAAAACAATAAAGTAATCCATAGATGTGTGTTACGCTGTCGCTGTGACACAATCATTTCTGCACAGGCCGGTGTCGCACTGATATATGGCGTCCTTTATTATCCCCCTTTTGATCCACACTCCGCGCCTTTGTAGTTTGGGGAATTTTGCTAGGAAGTGTTGTCCTGGTATAATACGGGCACCGTCGCTTCCAGCGGATATGTTTGGGCCCTCCCTTTCCTGGTTCCCTAATTTTAGGTCCTTGATAAATCGCCTCTTCAAACAGAAGAAATGTTCCCCTCGGGCACAACTGCATATTTTTTTATTTCCTGACTTATTGGAGCCATAACTAATTTTATTTTTCATAGACGTAGCGGTATGAGGGCTGGTTTGTTGCGGGACGAGCTGTAGTTATTATTGGTACCATTTTGGGGTACATGCGACTTTTTGATCACCTTTTATCCTATTTTTTGGGAGGCTAGGTAAACAAAAAAACGCAATTCTGGCACAGCTTTTTTCGTTTTTTTTTTATACAGCGTTCACCACGCATTATAAACTACATGTTAACTTTATTCTGCGGGTCAGTACGATTCCGGCTATACCTAATTTATAGCACTTTTTTATGTTTTACAACTTTTTGCACAATAAAATTACTTTTGTAAAAAGAATGTATTTTTTTTCTGTCGCCAAGTTGTGAGAACCATAACTTTTTAATTTTTTTGTCGACGGAGGTGTATGAGGGCTTGTTTTTTGCGGGACGAGCTATAGTTTTTATAGGTACCATTTTTGGATACGTGCGACTTTTTGATCACTTTTTATTCTAACATTTGTAGGGCAAAGTGACTAAAAAACAGAAACTCTGGTAACGTTTTTTACGTTTTTTTTTACGCTGTTCACCGCGTGCAATAAATAATATAATATTTTGATACCTCAGGTCGTTACGGTCGTGGCGATACCAAATACATATGGTTTATTATTATTTTTCAATAATAAAGGACTTGATAAGAGTAAAAGGGGGATTGTGTTTTATTTGATTACTTGAAACTTTTATTGTTTTCAAACTTTTATTATTTGCACTTTTTTTTACACTTTTTTATACTTTTTTTACACTTTTTCTCAAGTCCCACTAGGGGACTTGAAGGTCCAACGGTCAGATTTATTTTTTTTCTAATACATTGCACTACCTATGTAGTGCAATGTATTAGATCTGTCAGTCATTCACTGACAGCAAGCCGATTAGGCTTCATCTCCCGGCGGGGCCTAAATCAGCTTCCGTAATGGCAGAACAGGAGACCATTGTGTCTCCTGTTGCCATAACAGCAGTCGCCAGTCCTGATTGCCTGTCAGGGCTGGGGATCTGCTAGTAACCGCTACGATGCAGCAATCGCTTTCGATTGCTGCATCGAAGGGGTTAATGGCAGGGATCTGAGCTAGCTCCGGTTCCTGCCGTTACAGGTGGATGTCAGCTGTACAGTACAGCTGACTTCCACCGCTGATGACGCCGGATCAGCTCCTGACCCGGCGCCATCTTGCCGGCAGCTACGGAAGCCGATCAGGCTCCGCCGCCGGGCGGATCTTGACCGGCTTCGGTGCTAGGCAGACCGGGAGGCCAGTATTAGGCCTCCGGTTGCCATTGCAGCCACCGGAACCCCGGCAATTTCATTACTGGGGTTCCGATGAGCTGCAAACACCTTAAGTGCAGCGATCGCGTTTGAGCGCTGCACTTAAGGGGTTAATGGTGGGGATCGAAGCTAATTTCGGTCCCCGCCGTTACAGCCGGATGTCAGCTGTAAGATACAGCTGAGATCCGGTGATGATGGCACCGGCTCAGCTTCTGAGCCGGTCCCAAACATTCGGCGTACATGTACGGCAAGATGCGGGAAGTCAATGCTTTCCATGACGTACATGTACGGCAAATGTCGGGAAGGGGTTAAACTTAAGATATAATTTTAATACGTTCGTCTGAATAAGCCCTAACATGCAGGATCCACCTGTAATCTATCACATCTAAATATGAACATAGATGTGATAGTTTACAGAACTTAGATGTGATAGATTACAGGTGGATCCAGCGTGTCAGATACACGCAGGACCCGTTAACACTGAACCCATCTGGTTCGCGGGACTGATGGATTCAGGTCATAACGAAAGATACAACTGTTCTGTGTAGAGAATACAGAGCAGCTGTATCTCAAAAATTAATACGAATTTCTAATAAAAACTAATTATAAAGTTGCATCAAACAGACTGACTGACCGGTTCATTAAAAAAAAAGAAAATCACCCTCAAAGGTATACATAGCCTTTTAGAAAAAAAAAAATAATAGTAAAGTAATGGCTGTCTGGAAAAAGAAAAAATTTGTTGCGTCCTACAGGCGCCAATATAGGTTGTTAAGGGGGTTTTATATTTATGCTATTTTCTTAGGGTAAGGCTGCATTGTAAAATTGCTGCGCGGTGTTGCGGGAAAAACTGCTGGTCACCTGTAAAATCGTGCAGCCATAAGGGCACATTCAGGCGTGGCGGAATTGCTGTGGAATTCCGCTGTGGACAGTCCGCAGTGGAAATCCTTAGCAGACAGTTTGTCCATTGGTTTCCACACCTTTTTAGTTATCTTCGTACAGACGTTGCGGAAAACTCCTCTGCGGACCATAGGCTGCGGTGCAGAATTTTCCCTCCGCAGCATGCACTGCCTGTTGCGGAGAAGAAGCGGAATTTCACTGCGGATTTCAGCCTTTGCAATGCAAAAACTGAAATCTGTGGCAAGTCCGCTGTGTTTTCTGCAACGTCTGAATTACCTGTCAAATATGCCAATGTTGGTGCAGATTCGTTGCGTAATTGCCCCAAATCTGCACCAACATTTGCTGCGGAAAAATTCTGCCACGTCTGAACGTGCCCTAAGGGTCTATTCATTAATGACTAACAGATATACTTATGGTAAATGGTTAGGCTTGAAATTAACTTCACTTATCTATAACTGTAGGCAACCACATAGAATATAATACACCAAGCGTTGCTGCACACTACACAGTAGTAGAACTTTGTGAATAGGTTTTCCAGCGATTTCCATTACTTCTGTACCACAGGAATCACTGCACCTTAGAAGGAGAGGAGTTAACAGATTGAGCAATGCTACAAAGGCCACAGCAATGGAATGTAAATAGCCCTGGTCCTGCCTACCATTCAGCTATGTGACACTATGGAAACAGGGAAGCCTTCTTCATACAACAAGGCCTAGCTAAATACCATAACCTGACACAACATGGCTCCTTAGGAACATGCAGTAAAGATGTGGAAGAATCCGTCAGAATATTTTACAACAACTACAGTGAAATATTTTGAGAGGCATAAAGGGGAGGTTAGTAACAACGTGACAAGAAATGGGCTCAACACTAGGCCAGAAATCCATGTGATTTATAGATGAAGAATTCTACTCTATGATGTTGATCTATTTAATATAGTATTTTGGGTGAATGTAAAAAAAATACATATTTTGATTTACAACTGAAATTGTAGTCATATTTTTTGTCACTTTTTTGTTTTTTTTCTAGGTGAGGAAATGCAGTGTTTACATGCTAGATGTGGGTGAATGCAAGTTTATGAATTTGCATTGAAATCAAATGCACCAGAAAATGCTGTAATGTTCTTTAGAAAAATAGCACAAGTGACGTGCTCCATATTCGTGAAAAACTTGCGCCATTTTTTATCTTGTTTTGTGGCATGTATGTGTATAGTATGTGTCTAGTAGTCATGAGTTGTGTCAAATATTCAGTCTAGTGTACGCCATTTAGATAAATTAAACTTCTCGTGTTTCCTTTCTATTGTGTCATTCTTAAAGGGGTTGTTTCATGAAGACAACCCATGTCCATATGCCCTATTAGGGCATGTGGACATCGTATAAGGGGGATGCCCCCTTCTTGAGCCCCCTCTGTAAGACCGGCTCACGCTCTGGCAGAACCATCTATATACGCAGATGTGGCTTCTCCCCGGCAATTACAGCTAATGCAGGGCGTTAGGGCTCATTCAGATGAGCGTGATTCTCTTCCGTGTGCTGTGCGATGAAACAATGCACACATGCGTGAGTTTTCACGCAGTGAGTGTCCGTTGCGTGAAACTTACTGCATGTCCTATATTGGTGCGTTTTCACACACCTAGTCGCCCATTGAAGTCAATGGGTGTGTGAAAACCACCGACAGCACACAGACACATCAATTACATTGGAAAAAAAAGAAGTGCGTGAAAAACACATGCCACATGTAAAGCACACTGATGCAAAAACGCAACGTACACGGACACATTTGTGCACGTTTTTTCCGTGCATAAATCTGTCACGCTCATGTGAATGTAGCCTTAGAGAAAGCCGGACCTGCGGAAGTCAGCTAATTTGCACACCAGCTTTATTTTAAAAGGGCTTGTCTTAAAGAGGCTCTGTCACCAGATTTTGCAACCCCTATCTGCTATTGCAGCAGATAGGCGCTGCAATGTAGATTACAGTAACGTTTTTATTTTTAAAAAACGAGCATTTTTGGCCAAGTTATGACCATTTTTGTAGTTATGCAAATGAGGCTTGCAAAAGTCCAAGTGGGCGTGTTTAAAAGTAAAAGTCCAAGTGGGCGTGTATTGTGTTCGTACATCGGGGCGTTTTTAATACTTTTACTAGCTGGGCGCTCTGAAGAGAAGTATCATCCACTTCTCTTCAGAACGCCCAGCTTCTGGCTTACCTGCAAACGCTGATGCTGCTGCAGAATCAACTGTAGCCTCTGGTGCCGATGTGGCCGACACGATGCAGGACCTGTGAGTGACGTCACAGATCTGCACTGTCAGAAGCTGGGCGTTCTGAAGAGAAGTGGATGATACTTCTCTTCAGAGCGCCCAGCTAGTAAAAGTAGTAAACACGCCCCGATGTACGCACATAATACACGCCCACTTGTACTTTTACTTTAAACACGCCCACTTGGACTTTTGCAAGCCTCATTTGCATAACTACAAAAATGGTCATAACTTGGCCAAAAATGCTCGTTTTTAAAAAATAAAAACGTTACTGTAATCTACATTGCAGCGCCGATCTGCTGCAATAGCAGATAGGGGCTGCAAAATCTGGTGACAGAGCCTCTTTAATGAGGTAACCCCCTTTAAGACACTTTTGATATGTGTGATCCAATTTGTTTTTATGCATTTTGTGTGGACATTTTATGACATTTGTCCTATGGGTAAATAATAAGAAAATGTAATAGCAGCTAATAATTGAAAGTGCAATGTGTCTCGTGTTGGTGTGAACTAAAAAAAATTGCAATGCAAACCCCTGTGTGAATGAGCATTTATTACTACAATGTTTAGTCAAAATAATCGTAAAATATGTTTAAAAGCAAAAGAAGCCAAAACAAAAATAAAACAATAATGGGCCTTATGCGTACAAAAAAAAACTGAGCAGTGAAAACATGTCAGTGTTATGGGCCGTAAAAATGAGCACCGATTAACGAGGGAGCTCGTTGATTTCGCTCGTTTTCTCCTTTCAGAAGGAGCTATGATTAGTAATGTACGGGGACAAGCGATAGTTACTACGATCGCTCGTCCCCTTACATTTCTATCATGTTGGCAATACATCTTCCTGTTTACAAAGAGAGATGCGCTGCCGACAACAATAATAATTATTGCTGCATAAACTATACGATCAGCCAATAAATGAGTTTGCTCGTTCATCGGCTGATCGTTGTCCTGTTTGCACAGGGCAATGATCGAGAATGACCGTTCATCATCGTTTGCCCAATCAGTGGCCCATGTAAAAGAGCCCTTACCCATAGTAGCCAGTCAGATTACAGCTGTCACTTTAAGGGTAAATTCAGATGGGGCGGATATGCTGCGTAACAGCACGAAGCGTATCTGCCCTGTGCACCGCAGGGAATTCCAGGCGAAAAGTCGCACCACACTGTGGTGCAGTTTTTCGCCCGGAATGTACGCTGCGGAAAACTGCAGCACTTAGCCGGTCTGCTAGCAGGCCGGCCTCCTGCGATGACGTTTTATCCCAGGAGAACGGCGAAGCCTGTGATTGGCTGCAGCGGTCACATTGGATGAAACGTCATCCCAGGAGGTCGCGCTGGAGGGAGGAACACAGACTTCTGGGTAAGTATGAGATTTTTTGTGTTGAGTTGAGTGTTTCGCGGCAGAATCGCTGACAACCAGCCTCCAAAAAATGCAACAACTGCTATTTGTTGCGGGATTTACCTCCCATTGAATTCAATGGGGAAAACCCGCAACAAATAAGCAGCGTTTACGTAAATACAGTTGACATGCTATGGAATAAAATTCTGCACCGCAGTTCAATTTCTGAGCGTTTTTCTGCTCAGTATTTACGCAGCGTGTGGATGAGATTTGTTTTATCTCATCCACTTTGCTGCTACTGTATTTGCTGCAAATTTTCCGCAACTAAAAAATCTGCAGTATTTACGCAACGTGTGAACTGACCCTTATAGTGCAGATTAGAAAATGTAAGAAGTAGTTTGGTTGGTATGGGCAACACTGACACATTTTGTCTGCCTATTTGATGGCTAAAATTAGGCCTTGTTCACATCTGCGTTAGATGCTCCATTAGGGGCCTCCATCGCAGATTCTGCCAAAAATGGAGGAAACAATAGCGCAGCATGCTCCGCTATTGTTTCCGGTAAAACCACAGACGCCCCAACAGAAAGACGAAGGAACCCATTAAAGTCAATGGGCTCCGTCGGCCGCTGGTGGTGTCCGTGGTGCAATGGATCCGGCGCTTCCAGAAATGCCCTTGTTCTGCTCCTCTGACGGAGCAGAACAACGGAATACCGAACGCAGATGTGTACTAGGCCTTACTCTCCTGGTCTGACTAATGTTATATTTATTTATTTTTATTCAGAATGAACAACACTAAAAATCTGTTTATGTCAGAAATAATGACTTCAATATTCAACTGACGGCCTGTACATGTTTACATTTATTAATTATTATCCTGTTATTTATATAGTGCCAAGATATTCTACGACATTGTAGAGAGATTGTAATCACCCTGATCAATGCGTGTACTCAGTGGAGCTCACAGACTAATCCCCCTATCATCTGAGTTCCCATAATGCACTGCTCTGCGATGATTTAGTGGAATTATGAATCTGGTTTTGAACTGACCATACGAATAAGTTAGTTGTCCACAGATGGAGATAAATAGCTGCCCCGACATCTCTGCTGCCCTTTTGTCTCCCAGGCAAACTAAGGATCTAAAGGCTTAAATAGGACCTCTCCTGACATGTCTGTTCTAGTAAATACTTGTATTCCCATAAAATAGCAATTGTGGAGCAACTTTTCTTAGTACTCTGCGTTGTGCTTGTAAGAGGTGGTACTTTAATAATCACAGATAGTTGCAGGTCAACAGTTTTATTGAACAGGCTGAAACAGGTTTTCTACGAATGATCAGTCCGGTCCTTTAAACCAGGGCCGGGAATCTGGACCCCCCAGGAGTTTCCACCGGGTTGGTTTGCGCCAAGGTGACTGTCAGCTCTGAACCCATCCTACTATGCCGTAATAGGTCTCAAAGGGACTACCCTCTGCCACAGCCTCCCCCCACTTTTACAGTAGACGCAGGGTTGCACATCGATTCGATGGGCAAAAAGATCATCAGTTTGCGCCTTGGTGGATCACTACCCTTCACAGACCATTGACCTCTCTTGGTCATGGCATGCAATGTGCTTGTCATGTGAACTTACAGTGTTCCCTCAAAGAACCATCTCGGACCCAACGAGCCAACACAGTTTAACTCCAAGTCCACACAATATTGGTTACGGTCTCTTTTAGGACCGCCTGGCACTAGGTTTAGTTGCAAAATAACGTGAACGTTCTAACAGTAGCTTGCTGCAGTAAACTTGTTACAAACAAACAAAAGTTACAAACAACTTGTCTTGCACACAGCCTGGTTCAGTCTCTCAGGAGAAGGTTTCTTGGGTTTGTCCCCTAATCTCACCAATCCACGCACTCTCAGGAGGGGTCTCCACAGGAGGATTACTTTTGGTGTGACCAGGGCTAAAGTTCTCGCAGTCACAATACTCGTGTCCAGGAGACTGTTTCACACTCTAAGCAGCTGTCCTCAGGGAAATGGTCTTGCTCAAGTCTCTGATGCGTCTCACGGGGGCTGGATTGCGGCCTGCTTCCAACACAGATTCATAGCATTTCCTCCTAACTGCGCACGTGGTCTCAGCCACACTTCACACACTTCCTGCTGCCCGCTCTTTTTAACAACTACTCCTGGTCACTCCTATAGCAGCGCCGAGGTGCAAAGCTCAGTGCTGAGATACTGCCCCCTGCGTCAGCATCGGAGCTCTATCTGAGCAAACTCTGAAGCCGGAGACTCTTCCTGACTGTTTCCTGAATGCCAGCAACAATGTGTATGCTCAGGGGCGCAGCCACTTACAATGGCCCACTGAACAGTACAATTTAAAGACACAAACTAACATTACAATGCAGGGGGGACAAGAATAAAAGTCACCACAGCAAAATTCACTTTTGCTAAGAGCACAATGATGGCCAACCTCCACAACAATGGACCCAATGTTGATAAGGGGTTGGTGGGAATGGCCACACTCCAGCCACAACTGAATTTTCAATTTTGGGCTGGAGATTGACTTTAGTTCGTTCACCCACTAAAGGTCCATATGACTACTTGTTAACTAAAGTTCCCCCACCAGGTCTGAATTATAGGAGTTGGACACGGGGGGGGGGGGGGAAATACCCCAGGGCCTCCAGCCAGAGGCGTAACATGAAGCTCATGGGCCCCAATGCAAAATCTATAACAGGGCCCTCATCTACCATATATCACTTATAATACTGGTGTCTTCTTATGCGGCTGAGGGACTTTTGGGCCCCCTCAAGCTACTACCTCTCCACCCCCAATAGTTACACCCCTGCCTCCAGCTCCTTTGGAACCTAGAGGCCTCCACCATCCACACACCCTGTCCTTGCGCGCTCTTCTAATCTGGTTGTTAAAGTCATGGAACAAGTTTATAAAGCAAAAACGCCCATGGTAGTCTTGTTGTTCAGACAATATTGGGAAATGTAGTTTCACATGGTCTTTCAAAAGTTATTGGACCCTAAATTTTCTAATTACACCCCATGCAATTTACATGTGTAGTGCATACACGGTTTACCTTTCCTATATGTGGCTGTTATACGGAGTCAGATGGGATGGGGGTCCCCACCAAACTTTTTGCCCCGCTGCCTCCACCAAACTTAATCCTGTCCCCAACTTTGGGGAATATTCTACACCAAAGTAACAAAATGGTTTCATGAAACTATATGGAAGCTGGAACGTAAAATTAACCTAGAGTCAGCTACTTATGGCCATAATTTATCTGCTAATTTTTGGTAATAAATGTCCGCACAGATGGATTTGTGTATTATTTGCAAGTATATTCACCTGCTCATTAGACTGAGCTTAATGCCTGACACGAGCTATGAACTGATTTTTGCAGTATGAAAATTTTCCTTGGAGTACAGCCAAGATGTGACTTAATCTCCATACCAAGAAAAGTGTGTACTCCATGTCGGACTAGATTAATTGAGAGTTCACCCTGGGGGTTGTTTTGCCATCATTAGACATAATGAAGCTCCTGAAGTCATCAGCCATAAGCTTGATTATTATGGTATAAATTAACTCCAGTTTGAGCCATGACCGCAGAGTCCTCTCATTGGTACATGCGTAAGCAAATATAAAACCGAATTATCTTATATCAATCAGTATCCATGTATAAAAAGTAAAATAAGAAAAAAATCTGAATGGAATGTTTATGTTTGAACTCGTCTTCCTCATGCATTGCTGTATGGGGAAAGGGACGTGATAACCCATAGAGGTGCAACACAATTATAAAGTGCAACTTTATATTGCCCCAATGAGGAAGGGACGTGTGGGACTTTGCTACTATAGGCTCTTGCGAGTAACTGTAACTGAAGATTCTGTCCAAAAGGGTCAGAGAAATAAAAATTGTGAGGGTACGTACAACCAACTAATGTGACTGACCATCTAATGCGACCAACAGCTATTGAAGGTGTATGGCCACTTTAAAGGAGCACTCCTACACAAGAAAAATATTCTCTGGCCCATTAGAAAGGCTATTATGTAAATCGTGGTGAAGATCATTTTCTTACCGGTGGCTGTATTTGTGAGTTATCCCCTCCCTTCTGAGCCTCAGCTGTGTCATGTGACCAACAATAGGACTCTCCAACTGCCACAGCGTCTCGTGTGTGGACAGGAAGTCAGTTTCTCCATTCATTCCTATGAGACTCACATCGAGGCTGTGATAGTAATGAATGGAGAAACTGACTTCCTGTCCACACACGAGACGCTGAGGCAGTTGGAGAGTCATATTGTTGGTCACATAACACAGCTGAGGACCAGAAGGGAGGGGATAACTCGAAAAATACAGCCACCGGTAAGAAGATTACTACCTTCGCCACGATTTATATAATGTGCCTTTCCAACAGGCCAGAGAATCAAATTTTTTGTGGAAGTGCTTCTTTAAGGCCTAGTTCACACAGAGTTTTTTGCAGGCAGATTTTGAATTGTTTCAAAGGTTTTTTTTCTGTGGTTTTTGCGGCTTATTTCGCCAACGGCCATTGAATCTAATGCAGAAACCACTGGCAAAAAGCATAGCAAAAAGCGTTCAAAACGAGCACCACGAGTTTCTTCTGCGTCCATTTTTTGGCGCTGATTCCGACAACTCAAAATCAGCGCCGAAAAACTCTGTGTAAACTGATCCTAAGCCTTTCAGCAGATTCTCATTTCATAGAAAGAATACAGTCTGCCCTAAATTATCAAAAGGCAATGTTAGTAAGCAACACTAATTCTTAGCGGGTGATCAAAAAAAGATGGTGCTGATGTTTAATGTTAAACGGCTGTCTGTGCTAAATATATTTGTCATAAGAAAGGTTTGATACCATAATGATGGGTATGATATCTTTATATAATGTTCTTTTTTGCAGGTGAACGCCAGTGCTATTTCTTCGGACTATCAGCTTGTCCTCACGTGTTCTGATGACAGTCGAATCCATGTGTGGGAAGCAAAAAGTGGATTATTGAGGCATAAAGTGACAGGACACACAGGTGAGTGCATTTTAGCATAACCCTAGGGCTAGAAGCCTCAAATATATAGTTAAAGGCGTTGTCTAATCAGAGACATGCCTTTCAGAAAAAACTGCTGATTTTGTCTGGGGAAGCCGTGGTAAGCCATATAGTATTATATGGAGGCCATTCAGATGATACATGCACAGCTCAAGTCGACCAGAACAAGAGCTGCTCTTAAAGAGTGGATCTCCGTTCTGGCCCATACGTAGGGGTCCTGAGGGGAGGGGTCATGATGTTGTTATGCCCTACTAGGGCATATGGGCATAGGATCACAGATGCCAATAACACATAAACATTCAAATAAATTAAAGCACAAGTGATGAATGTTGGATAAATAAGGGCGGCAGTATTAATTAAGGGGTTTCCATATGACAAAACTTTATAAATCACCATGAATTAAAATTCAAATGACTAGTAACAACAGGACTTAGTCCTAAAAACTCAAACCTACGACCTTGTCCACCCATATTTAACTGAGCGACAACCCCACCAAAAATACCGGGAGGGAGGACGGGGCACTGTTCCGGATCTTCTTCTCTTCAAAGACACCACTCCCGCTGCAGTACCGCAATAAATATCTTCAGGAATTCCCGCTGAACCACTGCTGGTCAAACAGATAGGTCCACGAGCATTCTTGCTTGGCTTCTAGAAGACTCCAGCACTTGCTTGTGGCAATACAGCTAATCTTTGGATTAACTCAAACAGATAAGCACTACAAACCCCTCAAAGAGGGCAGGGGAAGGTGAATGGAGTCAAAACCTTGAGAATGGCGACGTGATCTTATGTGGCACAGGTTGCTAATGGCCCCTGTTGGGTTTACAGGTATTTTCTTCATGAGTTAACCCCTTTAAAGGGTTTTATGGTTTAATCAATATGGCACAAAGAATAATGTACATGTAAAGCTCACAAATGCTCATATGAGCTGTGTTAAAATTCAGCCCTTGAAAGCTGATTTTGAAGCTGCTAACCCGACAGGACCCATAGGACATGCTATTACAGCCGTATAGGGTGCTATGGATGTATACAGATGCACAACTTGAAGCTCCCGGGCCCCAATGAAAATACTATAACAGCACCCCCACCTACCATGTGCAATTTTTAAATACTGGAATAATTTTGGACCCATTAGGCACTAGGGCTAGGTTGTAACTGATACCTCTGCATCCCTATAGCTACACCCCTGGATGTACACCTTCTACCTGACTGTATAAGCAATTCAGTCCACCTGCATTTCCCTAGATCAGATTTCAGGGGCACAGTTTATATTAGCAAGAAGGAGCACTAGGTGTTACCTGTTATTTGAGCCCTACAAATATTTTTACAATTTATGTGTGCTCTATGGAGCAATATAAGGGTACTATATGGAAAAAGTAGTCATGACCCTTCTTCAACTTTGTTGTGTAATAACATTGAACAAACAGATAGAGCCTCCTAAATGAAAGTTAAATCCAAAAAGTTTTAACTAATGACATTCTCTCGTCGCTTGCCAAATTTGGAAAATTACAAGAAAGTTGGTGTGGTCTCCAAGCGGCTTAGGTCACATTTATTAAAAAATTTAGGTAGGTAAAAATGGCGGAAAATGTGATGCCAGAGAGTTCAAAAAGTGTATGCGCCTTTTAAGAAATTTGGCCCAGATCACTCCAACTATCTCCTTTAGTGGGAATGTGGGCCAATGTTGTTAAATAAGAAAACATGCAAAACTTGGGGGTGAGAATACTTAAGCAATAAGTAATAAGCACTGTACTATTCATGTAAGTCAAGGATCAGATATTAAGAGTTTCATCTATAGGTGCATTTATGCACTACTATACACTGACAACCATGTTACGTTTAAAGGGACTGTATCCTCAAAAAATGATCAATTATTCAAATCAAGTTTTTATGCTAAAGGGAATGTATCATCTATATATTTTTTACTGATTAAAACCAGATTATTATCTGGATGTAGAAGTTTTTTATTCTATTTTCTGTAAATGATTATGGGGGCAGCCATCTTGCCAGAGCATCTGTTCTGTTAACGGCATTTAAAGATGTGCTTTACAGCAGCCACATGGACCATAGGAACCTGTAGTCTGGTGATGACCCATTGACTTTTATGGGAGAGATCTCTAGCCATGCTCTGTAACCTGTGCAGAGGTCGTTGTGCAGGAATGGATAGGAGGGAAGCTTTGCCCATCATCTATTGTCAATGGTACTGATCATAGCTCCTTGTGAAAGGAGCAAACGAGCGCAGATCAACAAGCTGTCTCGTTGATCGGCACTTATTTTTACGGCCAAAATTGTCCGGTGTAAAAGAACCCAAACTGTAATAGGTCATTTTCTGATGACACATTCCCTTTAAACAGCGGTTACATTAAACTCATCATAGGCCCCCATAAACTGACGAAGGCCAAAAGAGTGTCCTTTTGGCTTCATTGGCCCGAAATACGTTGATATACCTTATTTTTTTCTGTATGGAACAACGTAGTTGACCATGCTATTCTATACAGGGTTATCCAGAAAAAAAGGATACTGTGCGGTATACTTTTTTTTTTTTACAATGGAAGCCTATGGTAGATGTATGCCACTGTAAGATAATACAGTGGCATACGTTGGCGGTGTGTGTCAAGAATATCTTTCAATGCATAGCCTGATGGACACTACGACAAGGCAGTGTGAATAGGACCTTAGCCAGAGTAAAGATCTGATGCAATGAACGGCTTCCACTCTGGCAGACTCTGTGTATTTATCCATTACTATTCAAGGGTAAATTATGTGCGGCCACACACTTACCCCGTGGTATGTGCTGTAGGGGTCATATGTTACCAGGCCTGTGGTGATAACCCGATTGCCATTTAGGCTTGCTCTTGAGCAGGGGCTGTCCTAACTGGATAATGCGAAAGGATCAATTGATTTCATGTTAACTTGTATTTGATATATCCAAAGCTAATATCTTTTACCCCCTGTGACTCTCTGCAGGACCAGTAAAGTCATGCTGCTTTTCCCCTGATGGCTCCTTGTTTGCCAGCTCATCACATGACTGTACTGTGCGGATATGGAGAGCAGATACTGCAGATTGTCTTCATGTACTAACTGGTATGTTATAAGAAGAATAATCATCATCATCACGGTCAGAACTTTTGTTTTCTATAGATTCCCATGTGGTATAACAGGAATGGGTTGTGAGTCCCACAGTTTTCCTAGCAATTAAACAAACGCTCCAGTGAAAAATTTTATTGTATGCACAAACAGGTTTTATGATCATTGATATAGATTTGTAGTTATTACCTTTTTTAATCTTTCTGCCCAAAAATCAGTGCCTTTTTTCCGCTGGGTCACGTTACTCTTTGGTGACCCCGTGTTCTACTTTTGTTTCTGTATCAGCTGGGGGTCAGCATCAGCCAACGTGACCTACCTCCAGAAGAGGCTGGACGCAGCCGCAGGGTTAAGGGAAGCCGGCATGACCGTCCTGGTAGGGAAAGGGTTAATGAGGTGAGGGAAAGTTGGGTTGGAAGGAGCTGAAGGAGGGACGGGGAGGAGTTAAGGGGGACGGGGGGGGCTGTTACTGCGCTTCCCGCTGTTTCTCGGCATTGAGCCGGAAGCAGCGGGAGGAGTAACATAGAGTAAGCAAGCTCCCCGTTGCCCGGTTTTTAGAAATGGCAGAAGCCATTATGTTAGAGCGGCTGCGGGCCGCTGCTGTGCACCACGGTCCCGGATGGCTAGAGGAGACCGTGGCTGCAATAACGAGGATCCCGGACGCCGTTTCGCCACGTCGGGCACGGCGTTCGGGGTCTGTTGAAAGGGACAGGCTCCCCTCCCCCGGCCCCCTTACGAGCATGGCTATGGCGGCGGGGGGGGAGTCGGCAACAACCGCTCCTGCGCTGGGCAGGCAGAGAGCGGTGCCAGGGGTGACGGCGATGCAGGCTGGGTCGACCCGTCCCTCTCGGCGGTCCCGACCTCCAGAGCGCCTCAGTCCGGAGGTAGTCCCGCGGACACGGCGTCGCAGAGGGAGCCCGATCCCGGACGCTGCAGGCCAGGCAGCTGGGAGGACCGCCCCTTCCCAGGCCCTGCGTCCTGGCAGGAATCCCAGGCCGCGACGGGGTCCGGCGGTAAGCAGGGAGTCGCAGGCTGGGCTCCCTGTCACCCCTCCCCCATCAGATGGAAGACGTGGAGAATAAGGTACGGCCGCCCCGCATGGTGATGTTCCGGCCAGGGGGCAGGCTTCGTCAGGATCGTCTAGACGGACGCCTAGAGCTGCAGCGACGTCAAGGCAACAGGTCAGGTCGGAAGTCTGGGTCCCGGCGGTCGGGCGGCAGGTTGCCGGCCCATTGGTCAGCGCGTCCTCATCCCCGTTCCGAAGAGGTCGTTGGGAGGGACAGTCGTCGGCGAGAGAAGAACTGGAGGAAGGTGAACTGGACGTGTATCGTCGAGGTCAGGATGGTCCGGCTGACGGGAACACAGCGCCTGTGCAGCCCGGTGAGTGTATAACTCCATCATTGTCTTATCCAGCGATTTTTATGTCGGGTGTCGGCGGGGGGGCTGCTAGCATTGCATCGGGGGCTGGTAGTGGCGCGGGCGGACGCGACGGAGCGGGTTTGGCAGATTTAGTGGGTTGCTTACGGGAGCTGGTGGGGCGCCTGGATAGGGCCGCGGCGCCGGTAGTAACGGAAGTGTCTCCTGCGATAGTTTGGGAAGGCCCCAGGGACGTGGGATTGTTACAGGCGCGTCCTGCGGTGGCGGTTAGAGAGGCGGTCGCGGTGTCGGTACAGACCGAGGCACAGAAGGACGGCGATCGAGTGCGTATGGACGATCGTGCTCGGGGGGAGGTGTATGTTTGTTTTGAGGGTCCGTTGGGTGCGCATTTAAAGCAGGAGGTGCGCGATCGGATCTGGAAAGACGAATATGTTGAAATTTTTTCTCTCTTGCCGCTGGCTAAATTTAATTTGGATAAGAGCAAGCGGGATGAGAGTAAAAAGGACGAGGAGGAACGGCGGCGGTATAGGCTGATCCCGCAGACGTTCGTTAATTGGTCGCAGGCGTTCGCCATATTGGCTAGTGTGATAGGGGAAAAGGCGCCGGAAAATTGTTCGGCGCTGTTTTGTTATTTTGATGCCATTGGGGAGGCTCATAGGGCGTATGGGGGTCAGGCGTGGCTGCGATATGATGAGCAATTCCGTCAGCGGAAGGCGGTTCGGCCGGCGATTCGGTGGGACCAGAAGGATATTGCTCTCTGGTTACGGGTTACGGCTCCGGTTAGGCAGCCCTTTCCCGGGAGCGGTGGCCAGGGAGGCCAGTCTAGTCAGAGTGGACAAAGCGGCGGGGGAAAGGCGGGGTTTTGCTGGCAATTTAATGAAGGTCAGTGCAAGTTCGGGGCCACGTGCAAGTTCAAGCACGTGTGCTCCGAGTGTAATGGTGCATCACACGGGGCGGCAAAATGCCTGCGAAAAAAGAGGTCAGGGAACCAGCACGGGACTGGTCAAGGGGGTGTCGCCGGTGAGGGTGGAAAGGATGGCCCCTTATCTAAATGAGTATCCGGATAGGGCGGCAGCTAAGTTGCTTTATGAAGGGTTTCGTGTTGGGTTTGTTATTCCTCCACCTCCTTATGAGGTTCCGGTTACGCGGAGGAATTTAAAATCGGCTTACTTGCATGCGGAAGTCGTGTCGGAAAAGTTGTTAAAAGAAGTTTCGTTGGGTCGCATGTCGGGGCCATTTGTTGAGTCGCCGGTAAAAGATTTAGTTGTGTCCCCTTTGGGTATTGTCCCTAAACGCGAGCCCGGAAAGTTTCGTTTGATTCAACATTTATCGTATCCCAAAGGTTCGTCGGTAAATGACGGGATTGATCACGAGTTGTGTTCCGTAGTTTATACCTCATTCGATAAGGCGGTGGGGTTAGTGCGGGCTGCGGGTCCTGGGGCGCTGCTAGCAAAAACTGACATCGAGGCGGCGTTCAGGTTGTTGCCGGTTCATCCAGAAAGCCAACGGCTGTTGGGTTGTTTTTGGAATGGGGCTTTTTACGTGGATCGGTGCCTTCCGATGGGGTGTTCCCTTTCTTGTGCATACTTCGAGGCGTTTAGTAGCTTCGTGGAGTGGGTAACGAGGGGGGCATCCGGGGTCGACTCGTTGATCCATTACTTGGATGATTTTTTGTGCGTTGGCCCGGGGGGTTCGCCGGTTTGCGGTAATCTGCTTCATGCTCTACAGAAGGTGGCGAGGGATTTTGGGATTCCTTTGGCGCCGGAAAAAACGGAGGGCCCGGTAGCGACGATTTGTTTTTTGGGAATCGAAATAGACTCGGTGGCAATGGAGTGTCGTCTCCCGGCGGATAAGTTGGGTGCTTTGAGGCTGGAGGTTCGACGGGCTTGTAGAAGGAAGAAAATGTCGCTGAGGGAGCTTCAGTCGCTGCTGGGGAAGTTGAATTTCGCTTGCCGGATTATGCCGATGGGAAGGGTGTTTGGTAGAAGGTTGGCGGCGGCAACGGCGGGAGTGCGTGCGCCGCATCATTTTGTGCGGCTCAAGGAGGAGCACCGAGCTGATCTTCAGGTTTGGGATGACTTCTTGGGCCAGTACAATGGTCGCTCGCTATGGATGGCCCCAGCGCAGGATACGAGTGATTTGAATATTTTCACGGATGCGGCTGGGGCGGGTGGCTTTGGAGCTTACGGGGGAGGTCCGTGGTGCGCAGGTCAATGGCCGGCTAGCTGGGTGTCCAGTGGACTTACGCGGAATCTGGCCCTGCTCGAGCTGTTTCCCATCGTGGTGGCGGCTACCATTTGGGGGGACAGGCTCAGGGATAAGAAGGTCCGTTTTTACTGCGACAACATGGGGGTGGTGCTTGCCATTAACAACATCACGGCGTCTTCTCCTCCGGTAGTTCAATTGTTGCGACATTTAGTGTTGGTGTGTTTGTCGTTGAACGCGTGGGTGGTGGCGGTGCATGTCCCGGGTGTACGGAATTGTATTGCTGATGCTCTTTCTCGCTCGCAGTGGGACCGGTTTCGGCAATTGGCCCCGGGAGCGGAACGTCTCGGTTTGGCTTGTCCGGAGCATCTTTGGGATCTGGTATCGGTCCCGTAGAGCAGCTGTTACAAAGGTCTTTGGCGCGCACGACGTGGAGTGCTTATGCTGCTTGTTGGAGGCAGTGGGAGGAGTGGGTAAGAGAGTTGGGTGACGTCAATACGGATAGAGACAGGTTGGTGGCACTTTTGTATTGGTTAGGGGATGCCTGGGAGGCGGGGTTTTCAGTAGCGAAGGTGAACCGGTTCATATCTGCTGTGGCGTTTGGGCTTAAGTTGCGGGGCTTGCGGGATGTATCGAAGGAATTTCTGGTATCGCAGGCTTTGAAGGGGTTGCGCAGAGGTAGGGTGGAGGCGGATAGTAGAAGGCCGGTGTCGTTTGCTTTGCTTGGCTCGTTGGGGGGTTCATTAGCATCGGTATGTCGTTCTTCAGATGAAATGGATCTGTTCCGGTTGGCTTTTTCGTTAGCGTTCTTCGGAGCATTTAGAATAGGTGAGTTGGTGTCGCCAAGTACTAAACAGGCAGGGGGGATGAGATCTGGGGAGGTGAGCCTTTTTGCAGATCGGCTGGAGGTATGGTTGCGTAGATCTAAAACTGACCAAGTAGGGAAGGGTAAACTGATAGTTTTGTTCGCTCTCCCGGGGTCGGTCATGTGTCCAGTGGAGTGCATGCGGGGTTTTACGAGAAACAGGGGGTCTCCAGATTTGCCTTTGTTACGTCATGAGGACGGGTCGTTTTTGTCCAGGTTTCAGTTTGGAGCTGTATTTAAAAAATGTTTGACGGCAGTGGGGGTTGCGGCAGGCTCATATTCATCTCATTCCTTCCGGATTGGCGCAGCAACGGAAGCGGGGCGCTGGGGGTTGGATGACGAGGGGGTGAGGCGTATTGGTCGTTGGGAGTCTAAAAGGTTTAAGTCCTATGTCCGCCCCCATATGTTGTAATTTTGTTGTTTATGTTTGAAAATGTTATATGGTGGTGCCTAACTGTGTTTTCCGTTTCAGATTCGCCTCCTTGTCTGGTGTGGTTGATGGGTCATTCGTACGTGCACTGGGGGGCTTTGAGGGCGGACGTCCGCCCGGTTGGTCGCCAGTTGCGCATTCCGCGACAGGATGCGGTTGTGCATTGGCTGGGTTTTAGAGGTATGTCTTGGAACAGGGTGTTGGCGGAATTCCAGACATATGTGCGGCTTGATAGGGTTCCGGAGGTTCTAGTGTTGCACGTGGGTGGGAATGATTTAGGAGTCCGCCCTTTTCGTGAGTTGGTGCGGGATATCAAACATGATATGTTGTGTTTGTGGGTATCTTATCCTAAGTTGGTGGTAGTGTGGTCGGACATAGTCCCAAGAAAGCATTGGCGGTTAGCTAGATCGGTGGAGAGAGTCAATAAGGCTCGCATAAAAGTTAACCGGGCGGTGTCTCGTTTTGTGGTAAAGAACGGGGGCATTTGCGTGAGGCATAGGGATTTGGAGTCAGGAGTGGGGAATTTCTGGAGAAGTGACGGGGTTCATCTGACCGAGGTTGGCATTGATCTTTGGAGCTTGGCGATAGCAGAAGGCAT